>NC_051159.1:29371290-29399508 GCF_013339745.2 Dermacentor silvarum
AGCGTGTATACGTAGTTCCGAAATCTCGCGGTCTTCCCCCCTTCCCAGTTTCGCGCCGCCCGCTACATGCGACGCTGATCATCGCGCCACCGCTGCTGCGCAGCAGCGCCGCCTGTTCACTGTACGGAGCCTATATATGTAGAGCAAACGCGCCTTCTTCCGACGCGCGAGAGGCCGTGGGGGAGGGGGGAGGGGGAGGGAAGGGAGGCGACGTTTAGCTGCGGCACCAAGTGCCTATTTATATCAGAGGCTCCGGCAACAGTCACCAACGCCGCACGCATTTTGAGCGAACGCGGGCAAAACGCCGACGGCGTCGACAATAGTTCTGCGTGTTGCCGGTGCTGCTGTATGTCCAAGTTTATACAGCTGATAAAGCTAATATCATTACTCCGTATAGCTCTCTACAAATTTGCTATCGCAATTGATGCTTCGCCTTTCAGGTGAAACTGCGACAACTTTTTGATGCAACTAAGTGTGTAGTGATACCTGGTATCTCCGATCACCAGGCCGTCCTCCGGACTCTTTTCGGCCTGACTATTGATAAAATTTGCTCTCTAATGCATTTTAGAAACTTCTTCCGTGCTGACAATGTTTCCATTATCGATGTTCGTTCCTTTAATTTTTATGCATTTTGTAATAACACTGCGAGTTTTCAAGAACTTTGGGACCAGCTTAAGGCATTGGTACATGAATGTATTGAATTTCACGTGCCGGTTATTGTTAAAAAACATGTCGCAGTTTCACCCGAAAGGCGAAGCATCAATTGCGATAGCAAATTAGTAGAAATCTATACGGAGTAAGGATAGTAGTTTTATCAGCTGCATAAACTTGGACATGCCGCAGCACCAGCAACGCGCAGAACTGTTGTCGACGCCGTCGGCGTTTTGCCCGCGTTCGCACCGAACGCGCGTGGCGTTGTTGACTGTTGCCGGTGCCTCTGGGGGCGGCTTGGAGGTTTTCGACGAGATCAGAATGGGACACTCGTCGAGCAGCGTTGGAAATCTTACCCACCTTCTCGCCTCGCAACGTTTTATTGCGATAGCAATTATATGGACACTCCAAAGCAGATTTCTGCCGTCGGCGTCGCCGTCGTCGTCGCCGTCGCCGTGAGGTTCCGTATGACGTCAACGGCGAGGAAATCGTCGCCGCGCTCCGGACGCTGTATGTGCGAGTGAAAGGGTGCGAGGGACGCACGCTTTCACGGGGAGCGAACGCACGTCGGAGAGAAAACGCGCGTTCTGCGCCGTGCTCCATGAAAGGCTGCAGAATTAAGCGTCTATTTCCTCCTTTCCATATATAGAGAGCAAACGCAACTTTTTCCGTCGCGCGAACGGCCGTGGGGGGACGGGAGGGAGGGAGGGGAGGCGACGTTTAGCTGCGGCACCAAATACGTGTTTATATAAAAACGCCGATGGCGTCGACAACAGTTCTGCGCGTTGCTGGTGCTGCTGCATGTCCAAGTTAATACAGCTGATAAAACTACTATCCTTACTCCGTATAGCTCTCTACTAATTTGCTATCGCAATTGGTGCTTTGCCTTTCGGGTGAAATTGCGACATTTTTTTTATATAAATACGCATTTGGTGCCGCAGTTAAACGTCGCCTCCCCTCCCTCCCTCCCGTCCCCCCACGGCCTTTCGCCCGACGGAAGTTTGCTCTCTATATATGGTGATTGTAAAGGAGGAGAGAGACGCTTAATTCTTCAGCCCTTCAGGGAGCACGGCACAGAACGCGCGTTTGCTCGCCGACGTGCGTTCGCTCCCCGTGAAAGCGAAGTGCAGAAAATTGAAGTGCATGAAACAGAAAAGAAAAGCAAATATTCTTTCTCCGGAATTGGAACAAAATATCACTTTCCTTAGTTCTCATCTCAAAAAGCAAACGGTCATTGACAAACAGCGTTACTTTGAAAAATATTTGCCCAACTTTATATATCAGAGTCTCCTGAGAAATTCTGGCGTACGGTTTCCCCAACCTCAAAGACCCGTGATCAAAGGTGCTCTGGTCAGTGATGCACAAGAACTATCTAATGTCTTCAATGAACATAATGTCTTCAATGAACAGTCCGAATTTACTAACGACAATAATATCTTTCCAAAATTTGAAGCTTCACTCCTGCCTTTGGACGGTCTTGTCATTAGTGAACATGGCATCTTAAATATGCTGCTTAACCTCGAGGTAAAGAAATCACGTGGACCGGACAACGTACCTAATGCTTTTCTGAAAAGATATGCACAATGGACATCTAAATATTTGTTTGTTTTATTTACAAGGTCCTTGTGTGAAAGTCAAATTCCGAGAGACTGGTAGACTGCCAGAGTGAAACCGCTTTACAAAAGTGGAGACAAGCGATTGATCAAGAACTACCGCCCAATTTCGCTAACATCGACTGCTTGTAAACTACTTGAGCCCATAATTCACTATCACATATCAAACTTCCTCGAAGCTAACGATTTTTCTACTGAATATCAGCATGGATTCAGGAGGGGTTACTCAACTTGTACACAGCTAGCAGAAACTATTCATGATTTTTGCTCTTCAATTAACAATGGAACACAGACTGACATCGTATTTATGGATTTCTCGAAAGCTTTTGACAGGGTCATGCACGAAAAGGTAATTTGTAACTTATACAGAATATTTCATAACAAACAATTAGTAAAGTGGATTTCAGCCTACCTTTTAAACAGACAACAATTCGTTGTTTTTAACAATCATTGTTCTGACAAGCTTACAGTTCACTCTGGCGTCCCTCAGGGCTCTGTTCTTGGGCCTCTGTTGTTTTTAATGTATATTAATGATATTGTCTGTAACATTCCTGTGAAAATTAGGCTTTACGCTGATGATTATGTCATTTATACAGAAGTAAGAATTGTCTCAGATCAATTACTACTGAATAGCGCGTTGAAAAAGTTTCTGCATGGTGTGAATCCTGGCAAATGTCCATTAATTTTGAAAAAACTGTATTGATGAGGATTACTCACAAAAAGAATGTCTTACCGTTTGATTACAGTATTAATGATGTGACACTTGAATAAGTAACAGCATATAAATATCTAGGTCTCTGGGTCACTAACAATATCAGCTAACGAGTAACGCTTTTCGTAAATTGTTTTTCTTAAGACGGGCATCGCGGTTATCCACTCCATCTGTCCGCCTCCTCGCTTACAAATGCATTGTTTTGCCTACCTTAGATTATGCTGCTATCATTTGGGACCCATTCACTAAGATTAACATAAACAAAGTAGAGAGGCTTCAAAAGAGGCCTGCTCGATACATATATAATAATTACCGACGTACATCGGTTACACATCTTTTAATCTGTAAGCTTGCATAACAGGCATGAAAGTCAGCGTTTCCCTTCCGTCTCTAAGAGCACGCCGAAAAGTTAGCCACTTGAATTTATTTCATAGCATATACTACCATACGTTTCTTCACGACATATTTATTTTATCACCGCCATATATGTCCCATCGCATTTATCATCGCTATAAGGTAGGTATTCCATTTTGTAAAACGAAAACATTTTCTGAGTCCTTCCTTCCGCGAACAGCAATCGAGTGGAACCACCTTCCTGCTGATATTGTAGCAATCATTGATAACCAACGTATTCGCGAAGCACTAACCATCATTACTTAAGTACATGCCTGTTTGAAACTGTTATTATTACTCACTGTATCTTGCTGCTGTATTTGTATTCTTTCCCACTCCCCTCTCTAATGCATTTGGCCTTGAGGGTAAATAAATAAATCAATCAAAGCTGGCCTGCCGACAATAAATGAGCGAAATCGTTCTGCACGACTTAAATTCATGTACCAATTAATTAAAGGGCACTACAGAACTGAACTCGCCCATTTAGCTCATTTTTCGTCTGGGTATGCGACCCGACAACGACATCAGCTAGCTTTAGCTCCTTTTCGCATCTGTAATAACTGCTTTAAATACTCATTTCTTCGACGAACTATCGCCGATTGGAATAACCTCACTAACAATGTAGTGTTGCAACCGTCACTGACGTCATTCGCACAACATATTACCTTGTGTATTACTGCATTTCATTACTTTACTGTTCTATTGTGCATGTTATTTTTACTGTTTGATATCTTGTTCAAATGTTGTATTCCTGATGCTGGCTGCAGAACTTCAACCTGCACTCTTATTTCTTTTGTTTTATTGCGATAGCAATTATATGGACACTCAAAAGCAGATTTCTGCCGTCGGCGTCGCCGTCGCCGTAGCCGTCGCCGTCGCCGTCGCCGTGAGGTTCCGTATGACGTCATTTGGAGAAGAAATCGTCGCCGCGCGCCGAACGCTGTATGTGCGAGTGAAAAGGCGCGAGGGGCGCGTCTTTCACGGGGAGCGAACGCACGGCGGAGAACAAACGCGCGTTCCGCGCCGTGCTCGCTTAAGGGCTGCAGAAGTAGGCGTCTTTTTTTCTCCTTTACAATCACCATATATGTAGAGCAAACGCACCTTCTTCCGACGCGCGAGAAGCCGTGGGGGAGGGGGAGGGAAGGGAGGCGACGTTTAGCTGCGGCACCAAGTGCCTATTTATATCACAGGCTCCGGCAACAGTCACCAACGCCGCACGCATTTTGAGCGAACGCGGGCAAAACGCCGATGGCGTCGACAACAGTTCTGCGTGTTGCCGATGCTGCTGCATGTCCAAGTTTATACAGCTGATAAAGCTAATATCATTACTCCGTATAGCTCTCTACAAGTTTGCTATCGCAACTGATGCTTCGCCTTTCAGGTGAAACTGCGACCACTTTTTATATTTTGGCAGTTTTGTGAAACTTCTTAATACTTTCTTCTCACCCTGCTATAATCCCGATACCGGGATTGCAGTATCAATAAATAAATAATCAAGAGATAATAAATAAATAAATAAATATTTCCCTCTAAGCACTCCTGTGGAGCACTGTTTGCATTGATCCTTGGCTTCAATAAAACGGCTGAAACCACTTGCTCTTAGCCGTAGTTCTTCGTATCAGTGACACGCAGTCGTTCTTCTGGAAGCTGATTTTTTCTTCTCCTCATAATCATCATCATGCTACTTTTTTTCACATACTGTCAATCCCTCATGGGATTATAACAGGAAGGGTAGGTACAAATGGTAGTATTTGCGAACCAAAAATCAAATATAAATACATTACATAATCACAAGAGTGCTATTCGAAAAGTTTTTACTTAGCTAAACAACATAATTAAGTACGCTATCACAGATTCAAGATATGGGTACAATTTACGATAACCTAGAAACATCTAAAAAATACACAAACTAAATTGAGAAAAAACTAGTAAACACATGTGATATAGAATACGTGATTAACATGATAAACAGGATGCAGTCATGCATATAATGCATAATACAAAACCTCAGTGTTGGCAAAAAACTCACTTACAGATTAAATAACTAGCGTATGAAGATCAGTAACAAAGCAGAGTAAATAAATCAAAGCTGTAAGGCCAGTAGATGTTTTTCCATTGAACTATGAGAAGCTGTTACTAATGGATTCACTCAGATTATTCCACACTCTTATCGCTAAAGGAAGGAATGAGTTCTTAAAGTAGTCGTTACGAAAATACTACTCATTCAGTGTCTGTGTGCGTTTATGTCGCGTTGGCCGTGTTTCAGTTCTGGAGATGTATCTAGAGGTATCAATGCTAAACTGGTTGTGTAGAAGCTGGTGCATACGCTTAGAACTGGCTAGTACTGCTCAGTTTTGTACTGTTAGGATTCCGGCTTTGTTAAGTAGTTCGGTGGGCGAGTCTGTTAGTTTATGTTTATTGTTTACAGGGTGTCCCAGCTAAAAGTAGCCAATGTTTTTAAAACAACAGAGAGTGCTAGGAGGCTCAAACCAACTCAGTGGTGTTGAGGATCGCGTGTCCTAGTCTGCGATATTTTTTTTATTGCGATAGCAATTATATGGACACTCAAAAGCAGATTTCTGCCGTCGGCGTCGCCGTCGCCGTTGCCGTCGCCGTCGCCGTGAGGTTCCGTATGACGTCATTTGGAGAAGAAATCGTCGCCGCGCGCCGAACGCTGTATGTGCGAGTGAAAGGGCGCGAGGGGCGCGTCTTTCACGGGGAGTGAACGCACGGCGGAGAACAAACGCGCGTTCTGCGCCGTGCTCGCTTAAGGGCTGCAGAAGTAGGCGTCTCTGTTCTCCTTCACAATCACCATGTATGTAGAGCCTACGCGCCTTCTTCCGACGAGCGAGAGGCCGTGGGGGAGGGGCAGGGAAGGGAGGCGACGTTTAGCTGCGGCACGCAGTGCCTATTTATATCAGAGGCTCCGGCAACAGTGACCAACGCCGCACGCATTTTGAGCGAACGCGGGCAAAACGCCGATGGCGTCGACAACAGTTCTGCGTGTTCCCGATGCTTCTGCATGTCCAAGTTTATACAGCTGATAAAGCTAATATCATTACTCCGTATAGCTCTCTACAAGTTTGCTATCGCAATTGATGCTTCGCCTTTCAGGTGAAACTGCAACAACTTTTTCGATTTGCAAAGTCAATTAATTAGAATAAACTAATTCGGGTGTTGTAACCCCCCCCCCCCCCCACCCACGCGTCCAGACCCACCAGTCCAACGTGTATGTACTTCAGTGCTCTGTTCACATTGTCATTACAATTCAGGAGGTGGCTTGAGGTCGAATTTTCCTGATTAACAAAAACACTCTGTCACTATCTTGTATTTATTCATGCACTCTTAAATTACTTTTGAGTAAAACGCTGAAAAAATGAACATCGACATCATCCTTGGTGTTATTATTATAATTACTAAGCATATTAGGTGCTGTTGGATTCCTCTGGCAAAAGCAAGGAAATTACATGTTATGCAAAGTGCTTGCTTTGCACTTTGCTACGGTTAGAGACACATACGTAGATAGACAGTCAGGTCCCGGAAAGTGTGTGAAGTATGAGAATGCGAACGCATCAAAATGATGGCCAAATCAGAAAAATCGATATTTGGGCAAGTTGGTACTGGTTTGTCATCTTGATGGGAGCAGCGAGAACGACGATGACACAAGCGCTGTTCTGTATTTTTCCTTCCTTTTGCCTTCGTCGTTTGCGCTGACCCATCAAGATGTTCAAGAGCAAAGTTATTTTTTTTTTACTAAGTGAATTTTTTTTTTTAATTTACCGGATGGCCAGTGCCACTTCGTCAGAGTGACATCAAGTATTTCAATGTATTCTTTTTTCATACATGAGCCACGTTGGCTCAGCCAAGGTTCTCAATTAAAACTTACCATGTTCAATTGCTGACTCCTTTAGAACACAATGTAGTCCATTTTTACCGATGAGCAATTAATTAGGCCCTAGCAGCCACCGTCAAAGTGCGTGACATCACGGCGTGCTAGTGCAGGAAGTCGGAGGTGGCGTCGCCACCCGTCATTGCTTATTTTCTTTTTTTTCTTTTTTTTTGCACCTTTTCTTTCTTACCAAGATTCTCGCGGTACGAGGGGTGTTTTTGGTATTGTAGAAGGACAATTTGCTAAGACAGGTGAAATTATTTTTTCTCTTTAGGGTCTTTTTAACGTGCAGCGCCCATGGAGAGCAAAAATATACGCCCTTGCACGTTTTCCATGAAGAACATAAAAAAAAATCCCATATAGCTGGTGTGTTCACAGACGAAAGATTTTAAAAGCACGGGATACACATCAAGAGAATTAATTTTTTCACGCCACCAGACCTTCAACTTGGGATAGATTAGTCGCTGAATATTCACTCTTACAGGATGTCCACCAACGCTTCAACAAAACTCTAGTTGGCGAAGAGGGTAACCATCGCACAGGGTATTCCAGCCATGCTCGAATATCTCCCAATAACTACGATTAATATGGCATGAAGGAAAAGTCCGGACACGCGCCCGTGCTCATTAGGCGCGGTGATATCGGTTTTTTGAGTCGTCAGAATGTCGCCACCGAGATGTGCCTTCATAACGCCAAGACCAATGAGATCGCTTCTCCGCGTATAAGGAGAAGCGACCTCATTGGTCTTCGCGTTACCAGTAACCGTCGCTCATTCACAACGAATGAAACGGTTTTTGCCCATTATTCAGTATTCCCCTGCTTTTGTTCCCTCATCGCTTTTTATTTCGCATTTCCCGTTTCTTCCACAGACCAAGCAAGAACTGCAGCATGTCGCGGTACGTGTGTATTCATCAGTCCGTGGTATAAAATCTCTGAGGCCACGCTCATTTGCGCCCAGGGTGTCGTGAACCCTCCTGCGCTGTGTTCGTGTGAAGGTCGACGACACCTGACGAACCGTCGCCCTTATCTTCTTCCGGGCTGTGTGTACAAGGCGGCGACCGTCGCGTCGCCGCTCCTTGGTCCACCTCACCTCGTTTCCACCGCAGGTATGACTCGTAGTCGGGAACCTTTACGCCTGTATCACGTGCGAGGCTGCACAGGACACGGTAACCTGCGCAATGGGCAGAGAGAAACATCTGTCATGATTGCTTCTTCCTTAGCATGTAGCCGATAGGTGCTGACTCATAAACAATGCCAGCAGCTTGGGGAGCGAGGTGCATCCCATGATCTCCTAAATACAATGTGCGTTTACTTATGAAGAATGTTGGCGAGGAACAACAGCGAACGGTCGTCGGCACCAAGAAAACATCAGCAATAGAGTACAATGCTAAAAAAATGTTGATTTAGTATATGTGCAGATTAAGTATATTGTTTTACTTCAATGAGCGTTCACTTTTTTGGTTTGCAAGTGTACTGCAACGGAAGCTGAGAGCCAGGCTTATAGATGCAGACATTGCCTTCACAACAAATTGCAATACAAGAGTTCTTAGATGAGCAGCACTTTAGAGGTATCCATCCCCAAAATCTGCTAAAAAATGCATTGGCGTTCCACTTAGGACCCTCCTGAATGGCTACACGGTCGCTTTTGTAAAACTGAGAACTGGAATGAATGCATTTCGTAGCACATGTTTAGGATGTTGAGAGTATATATGATTAGCCTTAGGCTTCTATTGCAAAATCGCAACGTGCGCCCTAAAGCGGCGATACTTTCTTCTTGCGCTCACGCGGTCACTCACGCGACTTATAATCTGCGTGGTGACTGCAATGTGAATAACCGGAATGCAACAAATTTTTATCACACTTTAGGATTCAAAATAATTAAAAATGGGTAATCGAATCTGTATCTGGCACGCAGCCGCAGTAGAGAACGTGAAACATCTTGCGCGCGCTGCAGAGGGCGTGTGGGCGCTAAGGGGTACAGCAGTGACGTAAGCAAATACACAAGTTAAAGTTTTTTCACGCATTAGAAAGCTTACATGTCTAACCTACCTATATGTTACAGCTACTGGGGGTCTTTGAGGTCTAATTTTGCCGTCGGGCTCGCTCCCTATTCGTAGTGTGCCCGTTTGTTTGACAGAGGATGTTTGGGCACTATTGACCCTTTTCGCGGAGCAGTTTGTTTTAGAGAAACGAGATGGCACTCACGGCTGCACGCCATACGTCTCCTCAGCGATCGCGCACGAATTCGCAACTCAAGTGAACTGCAGGGGGCGCTGCGAAAACTGGCCGCGTCTGGCTACACTGTGCAACATGGCGGCTATACGGAGGTCCCCCCGTCGCCGCAACCGCTGTGTTGGATGTGCAGTACACTGTAGTTTGATGATTTTCGTGCAGTGTGATGCCAGTTTGCACTGTTTTGTGGAAAGAAAGCCGGTAGCTTACGCCGACCAAGTCATTTTAGCCGATCTGAGAGAGGCACAGTGGGTAATGAGGCTGAAATGGTCGCACGGTGTGTGCAAACATCTGGTGTGACAGCGGACCCGCACGAGATTCTGATGAAAATCACCGATGTATTCTTGAACCCATTGGTCGTGGAACCGAAGTACTCGTGCACTGTCGAATTGTCGGAAAAGTACAAGCATGGTTCTGCTGCTTTGATTCACTGTGAAGGCGCGGATAGATAGTCCGGCGTTTCAAGCGTGCGAGACAGCGGCCGGCGAAGTTGGATACGTCACGCTGGCCTCGCCAGGATTGCCGAAATCTTACAACCTGCTCAGTTTGGCACGTTTAACATGGCCCGCAGCAGCGCACCGACTTGCTCGATCAGCTGTTGCCGCTGTACATGGGGATAAATGCGCAACCGGCGCGCATGCACTTTCTCATTGTTGTTCGTTCGGTGAAGGCGTAAACTCTGACGCTCTTTTCAGTCCAGAGAGCAAGCGAACCTAAAATCAAGCTTTGCATTTTCTCGCGAGCATGCACTACGAATCTGTGGCGAACCTTTCCCGCTACTTTTGAGTTCCTGTTATCTATTTTACATTCAAGATTTGTGCAACGTGACTGCTGCTTCGCTTAGCTGTAGTTATTGCAGTAGTTGGCGCATTGTTTCTCTCGTAGAGAACAAAACGATGGATAAGAAACCGAAAGATCTGCTTACTACAATAAAACACATTTGCACAACATGTACAGGTATGGCTTGTGCTGCGTGGCCTGACCATGACTGATTACTCATCCCCGCTTTCTACGAACATGTCGCTTATGGCTGCTGTGTAAACTAATGAAATAAAACAAATGTTTCTGTGTAAATTAATGTTAACTAAGCTACTGCATTATGAATCTAATTAATTTTCCATGTTATTCTATAATTGACGTATCCTGCACTTTAAATGGCCAAAACTGTGTTCGCCTCTGAACTGCCAATTTCCTTCGTACACTGATAAGGGTTACAATTTCTTTGATAATTACGCACTTTCAGATAAGCGCATGCTAATTTGCACTAGTTACACGGGTAGCATGTCCACGTCGCAATTAAGGCGTACCGCTATGCCACCGCATAGTTATTTTGCACGCTGGCACGTACATATTGTGCTTACATAGAACGATTTATTGACGTTACCCGGGAGTACCTGAAACTCCGATGTACCGATTTTCGCTGATGTACCATACGCGGTGGTTCCACGTTGTGCGCCGCATGTATCCGATATAAAAGCTTTAATCAAGGAAAGCTTGAGTACCGCGGCGACATTCGCATCATAAACTGCATTACCACGCCGGCTATCACATTAAATTGCATGTTGCAGCACGCATACGCTGAATGTTATCACGATGGCAGTAACAACCTCAACGCAAACTTCCTGAAGTTCGCTGTAGCTCTTTACTACAAACGTAGTACCAGCAACAGGATCGCGTTCTCTTCACACAAATAACAAACCGACCCTCGCCTGAAAAGAAAAAAAGAAAACTTTCTCGAGCAAGATGTTGAGAACACAACTATTGCCGTTGTTGCAGCTTATGATAAGATTCTAAATCCATGTGGCTCTTCGGCGCCGCAAAACTGCAAAACGCAGCATAATTCCGCGGCCGTGCGGAGTTTCGTAGATGGTGGCTCCATCGTATCGTACTAGAACCGCACCCGATCGCAGTACGAAGGCTACTACGGACGGAGCGTCTGCTCCGACGCTCCGACCTCCGCGTGAGCTTTCCGGCGCTCGCCGCTAGGTGTCGCATGAATTGCTGGAGTCGCGAATACGAAACAATTGCCGCTTCTGCCTTGCTTCTGTACGATCAGCTGTCGGAAATCCAACTGAGTTTTCGCTAACACACTGGGCTCCAGTCATGCTAGATTTAATCATGCGGATTGAAGACGTGTGCAGTAGTTGGGTGCAAAACTAGTTAATGGCATGTTAAGGAATGGAATGAATCTCTGTGGCCAAGTTCGCGGACCGCTGCTGCAACTGTCCGAACGTGTTACCGGCACTTCGAGATGTACGTACGGCTTTCCTCGAGGATACAGAAATTTGCTCATCCGCCAGCCTTGTATTGCTAACCTTCAAAGAAAGGGCTTCATCCCCAGAACGTCGGCAAAGAGTGAGTACCACTCGTTAAACAATGACAAAGGAAGTACCGCCGCGTCCTGTCATAGTAAGGTTCGCGCATGTTATCTATACACATCTCTCCCAAATGGCAGGAAAACTTACGCCCACTCTATCGCCGACGTATCAAGAATAAGTGAATGGGCGCACACTTGAATGTATGCGCACTGTATACGCACAATAAATGACGGACTACACCGATGGTGCACGAATGGTCGAAGCTGAATGTTTCGTGACGGTCCGCAAGAGTAAGCGAGTTACTAGCTGTAATATATATTTGCTACAAGGTATTAAAATGTACAAAAAAGCTACGTTTCAAGCCTTGTGCGCAGCAAGAACAAATCTATCGGAATTGAGCACAACCGCGAGCGATTAGGCAGAAAATAATCAGATAGTGGCCGCACCGAGGAACTTAACTGAGTCAGAAACTGACAAGCCACTGCTTCAAAATATTTGCCGAATAAAGAACAAAGAGTAAAACACACTAATCCTGTTTTTTATTCATGAACGGAATGTTTGGATGGCTTGGAATACATATTTAGCCCCGCTTTTAGAACAAGCACCATATACGCTGCTTGCGCCGTTTGGGCATAGTTTAATCAGCTCCGAAAGCGCTTTTGCATGTTCTCTGAAGCTGTAATCAAAGCTTCGTGCCGTCCACCTAGTCACCGTCTACGACATCTCCGAAAACAGAGGTTTTCTAAGCCGCACCGGGGTCATACATTTCCATTGTAAACAAGGAGGCAACCCAGGCAGTTGAGGCAAGGAATGGACGCGTCACCACGTGATCAAACATGGCAGCGCCCACGGGATCGCCGCGAAAAGGGTCAATAGGGTGAATAAGTGACCCCCTCCTCTACTGGTTGCGCCCGATACTGTCCCTACGCCGCTAGAGGCTGCCGCACTCGTAGATGATTGAGGTTCCTGCGCTTGCCTCAATCTTCTGGACTTGCGCTCCCTATGGAGATGGACACGTTCCACCATAGCGAAAGGAGTTGCATGTCCCTCTGACTTGCGGCCTCTTCAAGCTATTTGTGGAAAGTACGTTCCGAACGCAGGGGCGCCATAGCCGAGCAAGCGTGAAATTTCTGCAACAGATGCATGCACGTTGAAAATTACCCCAAATTGTAGGCCTCATGATGAGCACCAGATTGAGTTTGATCAAATTTATTATACTTGCTAAATGGTATAGTGTTCTCTCTCAAACGCCGCCATTCGTGCTCGGATGGAGAAACGTACGGCCGCGCTACGCCTCTCTGAGCGCCATGCGCGAGGATAAATTTAGCTCAGACTGCGTCATGCGCGGAACAATGACCGGCGTTGCACTGACCGATTTTAAAGACGTTCCACGTCAAAACGAGAACTTATGTTGTTTATATCTTGTAACACTGCTCAGTTTTGAGTATTAACATAAGCGATATTTACAGTTTTCACTGCAAAGACGAATAATATAACTCATTCGCCAAAATAATTGTTGCCGGAATACGTCAACTAAGCGTTACTGATAGTTACCTATCGTAAAGAGTTCCTTAGTATCACTAGCCAAGGGTTCAAAACTATCAATAACTACAGTAATAATACCATTGTCGTTCTTTAAACTGTCGACAGTTTCATGACACAATCAACATCAAAGATAGTTATTTTGCAGATAGTTTTACATCACTACGTCGCACACAAAAGTCAACGCCACTGCATGGTTGTTTCAACGCAGTACATTCGAATTTTTGAGGTCGCGTTGCACGGCGTGCGTGGTGGGGGAGCAGACAAATTATATCGTGTCCCTAGTTCCCCTGTTTAATAGAGCAATATTCCGGCAGACAGAGAGAGATCCTTTCTCTTGCAAAAAAAAATTAAGTAATAACAAAACAGTAATAGAAGGGCTCGCAGTATATCCTGTGTCGTTTTACTGGCCTTTCTATCCAGTGGTGGATTAGTCTGCTGTTGCGCGCTTATATTGAGCGCGCGTTCAAAATGATCGTCTGTAGGCGCCGCCAGCGCTGCAGTGCTGCCATCTATATTGACATCCGGTGACTACGAGCAGTTCAACGACGCAGTTACCACAGCATGGCGTTAGGGGCACCCTGGCAGTATCTGGCAGTATCTGGCAGTAGTGTCTCTTTGGGAGAGAATCACTGGAACACAACACTCTAAAGAAAGTTTACACTCTTTTAGATTTACGTAACTTGCCCCAAAGTGATTATCATAACTTTTGGTTGAACTGTGCGAAGACGGGACAGGAAAGGAAACAGTCACGAACGCAGTGTCTGTTTCCCAGCTAAAAGCCCAGCTAAAAACCCTTCTTGTGATTGTCATAATCAATATTACGTGCACTTCCTTTACTTAGCGCTGTGCATACGATACTATACTTTCCTTTCAGAAAAGCTATGTCACGCTGAGAAGCGCATACTGTTCCTGACAGTGAAAGTTGAAAGAAACAAAATTGCACGCTAGATAGATGACGATTATTGTTTGTGGACAAGATAAACCACAAAGGCACATATTTTTCTTAAAGTGTGCATGAGATTCATCGAGAGCATAAAGTGCGCACATTTCATTTATTTTGGGAATGACTCACCACACGAGAAGCAATGCAAAAAGCATGAAACAGGCCAACAATATGTAAGTAAAAAACAAGCGCTTCTTCTTTATTTATTTTAGTGCACAATGCGTCTCATAAAGCTGCATAATATAGGTCCAGTATACCTTCTCGGGCGTTGCAAAATATCTGGAGATATTAAAGGACAAAAGGCAACAGTGTTTGAGAAGCCGTCCCGCGCGATTGGCCCAAATATCACTGAATATTGTAAATAGTTGGTTAATAATTCTGGTTGTACCACAAGACGGCGCAACTATTCCTACCACTACCATTTAAAAGCGCTGAAAAGCGTTCAGAAGGTGATAGTGAAGACGATGTAAAACGATACGACATTGGTCATGTGAGTGATGCAAACCGCTCTAAACTGCTCAGCAGCAATGTGCTAAAATGAGAATGACCCGTATAGATAACGTTGATGCGAGCTATCGGCAACGCTGAAGATGGCACTGGTTCAAATTAATTACAGTGTTTTTGTTTTATACACACAAACGACTTAAGCGCAGTGAAAAGTAATGCGAAATTTTACAGACAACAATTTAAACCCCATAATTGCTAAGCGAACTTCACTTTGTCCGTTTTGCGCACGTAAAGCTTCACGCACGCTTAGCTGTGTGTTAGGCAACTGTAACTGGCAGTCGATGCAGGACAGAGAAAGCCTTCAGTTATTAATGCAGAAGCGATACGTCGAGGCACAAAACGACGTCTTAATATTAGATGGATATACTCAGGTATGTGAAGCGTACTATTCCATCTGTCCCAAGCAGATAATTTGTTATATAAATCGCTAATCCGGATCATATTATAATATGCCTCAGTTTGGTTCCCGCACCATCTCTGTAATATAAAAGAGGTTGAGGCGGTACAAAAAAAAAAAAAAAGACTGTGCTTTATATGCTGTAGCTCCGACAGATGCTTCTCCCCGTGCTCTGCTCTTCCTTCGTTAAGCTTATCACCGCGCTCTGTCCGTCGTGAAATTGATTCACTGAAATTTACGTGCACTATCATTAACTCTTTATGTCGGCTTACAAATAGCGAATACTTATCTGCTGCTAAACAATGTTCGACCCGCTGTTATCATGAACTTAACCTGAAGACAAAGCGTCTTCACGTTAAGTTCATGAAAACAGCGGGTCGAACGCTCGCACTAACACATTTAAATACCGTTTTTTTCCCATGTACTTGTGACATATGCATGAATTCTTTACCTGGCGATATAGCCTGCAAAGTAGCCTGTATCGTTTTTAAGGCGAACAAGTTTATTTGGCTCTTTCGCCCGTTTTCGTCGTTGGCGGCGGTCGGTGGTCAGACTTATAACAGAAAGACGCCGAGGGGAAGGGCGCGTGGTCTCGCGAGGGAGAGGGGGGATGTCACTCGCTCATTCGTTCGTTCGTTCGTTCGTTCGTTCGTTCGTTCGTTCGTTCGTTCGTTCGTTCGTTCGTTCGTTCGTTCGTTCGTTCGTTCGTTCGTTCGTTCGTTCGTTCGTTCGTTCGTTCGTTCGTTCGTTCAGGCTATTAGCGTATATTGACAATCACCGTCAATGGTTGCTGCCCATTTTTGATTGGATGCTGTCTTCGGGAAGCTGTCTCTTTTGCCGGTTTCATCGGGATTAGAACGAGACTTAAATTGGCCGCAGTCCGCTTAACTGTCTATTCAGACGGCTACGTTGGGTGTTGAGACAGAGCCATTAATCCTTAAGCGAACGAAACGCTAAGAGTGGCGACGAGCTCTCACAGGGGTCCCTGAAGAGCATCGTGTCCCACAGGATGAGCACGCTCTGCCGGAAGTCCCGGAAGATCTCGAGGCACACGCACGCCCAGCTGACCAGGAACACAGCGGCCAGGGCCGAGCCCACGAGCCCCGCCAGCGTCGCACCAATCAGCCATTGCATCTCTTCGTCTGCCCTGCGCAAGACGTCGGCGAACTGCGCCGCCGGCGTCACAGCCACACCACCGCTCGAGGCCTAAGTTGTGATGACAAAGGACGCACGTGTTCGTCTATCCTACTGATGCATTGGCTACATATTACTAGCCTTCCGGGCCGGCATCCACAAAGGCGTTCGGCGAATAAACTCGTAAAACTTCATTTGGCTTTTCCTTATGAGCACTTACGTAAAATCGACAATGATATCTTTCACGACCAGGTAAGCGTAGTTTCTCCCTCCCGCTCGCAGAGCTAGCGACCCGCCGCACCGCCCTCGACGCCGGCCCACGGAAACAAAAGCGGAAATGAGAAAACAAGAAGAAAGAAACAAGCGAGGGACACTCCACGCCGTGGTTTCAGATTTCTTGGTGTCTTTTGTCAGAAACTGTTGAGAGGATGACCATTTCAATTGGTAACTCTATTCCATATACTACTGTCTTCAAATGGAAGCTAAAATGTACGAAGCAACAACCCCAGTTGCTATATCCAACAGTGCGTTTAGCCTGTTTCGGTAGGTGGTTACTTATGGCACTATGTTGCGCTATGTGTTTATGGATGGCACTGCCCTTACCACCGTGCCTTGCGCGTACGTTGGAGCCAACCGGTACTTCGACCGGCACTTCCTCAAGGACTAGTTCGGAACCCAGCGCTGCGTCTGCGATCACACTGTAAAAAATGCGCTGTTGTTTTTGCTGGGTTTTTCCCCGCAGCATCAGCTGCCAACTATTTCCCGTAAAATGCACAGGCACCCGTAATTTCATTCCACACCACTGAAATAATGCGCCGTCATATTTACAGTAATTTCCCGTAAAAAATACACAGGTCTGTAATTTCACTCCACAGCAGGCACCGCAAATACATGCCGTCAGTTTGATGGGAATTGCCCGTCAAAAATACACACGTCTGTAATTTCATTGCAGGTCCTACCATATTTTTTCGGGTCCCAAAATACACACAAGAGGAAAAGTGGACAGCAAGCTTTCTCTATGTAGGCCCTACTTACTAACTGCAGTGAAAGCATAAACAAGCACCTTATTCTGGAATACTGACGAGTGACGTTTGTACCAGCAGGAAAGACTGCTGACTTAAACTACTATGTTAAATAAGTGAGAAGGTAGAAAGTAACTGGTTTATTGCAAAAAGCAAGTTTGCTCGCACTTTTGAATAAAGGTGTTTGAGTCTAGTTTCAATATTGGTGAAGTTCACGCTGGACAATGGCAGGATGCTTGAGCTGTGGGGCAGAAAAATGAACACAGAGTATAAGTTCTGGGTTATTTTTTTTTTAAGCAGTGCCATCTCACTACGCCACAGCGCACTTTAATTTTGACAATTGAAGAAAGATGATTGACGCATAAAAACCATATAATACCAGAATGTCCCAGTGGGCTTCTATGGTGCGATGCTCAAGGCTCAGCACCTTTTTATGACCCCGTGGTATTGCCGTTCATTTTGTGCCGAAACCTGGGTTGATCCGAAGGAGTGTTTTGGAAGGAGGTAAGCCAAATGGAAAATAGACTTGAATGCGATGTTCTTAAGTTTGTCAAATGGGCAGCAGTGTGGTAAAACATGAAATAGAACAATCCGTATGGAAAGCCACCACGCTTCATTGATAGAAGACAGACAGTTGATGCAGTTAATGACGCATTGATTTTTTTGTTGATAAACGTTACGCCGAACTGTTGGGTATGAGCGACAGTTAGAGTTTACTTCCCATTGATACAGTGATGTTGAGATTTCCGAGAAGACGAATGAAGTTCCCTTCAGCTGCGAAAATCTTCGATACCATAGGCGCATCATTACACCCACCAGCTCGATCATACTTGTTCAAGCCAGAACAACAGCATTCGCGAACTCCTTTTCTGTGAATGCGAAAAGTATGACCATATCAATGCGTCATAAGCCACAATTTCTCGAGAAACGAGAAATTGTGGCTTATGTGGTGTTCCAACTATCATGCACCAAACATTAAAAATATGCAAATGTTACGAAGTTGAACAGAACCAAGGTAATGTTGTTTGCCGTCGTTTGGCGATACTCGGATTATTTGTTGCATTCCGCCTAATTACATAATTATAGTCTGAATTAATTATTTAACTTATCAAACAGTATAATTAGATGAAAAGTGTTAATGAGAAAATTGCAGAGCAACATGAAAAACTTCCGATACAGCTTCCTGCTGCTCAGTAAGTGCTACCTAAACATCTTTTTTCCGAGCGTGAAAGAAGCCTGCGAATACATGCAAATTGCCTTGAGTGGCCAGTCGCGCGGCAATTTGGCGTGTATTCTAGTGGTTCTTTCACACTCGGAAAAATACATTTGTGTAGCACGTATTGAGCAACAGGAAGTTATATCGGGAGTTTTACAGCGAAGCTTTCTATGGCTAGGATCCAGGATTTTATGGCGTCCGCGCGGAAAAACTCTCCCCTAAAGCTCTCCCCTTAAAAGTGAGAGTGAAAGAGCCAACAACAAAAAACCGGCAGATCCCACGCCCTGTGGGAATCGATGTTATGCGAAGCAGTGTGCGGGGAACCTACCAAGTTAACGAAACCACCATGAGAGCACCGAGACGTAGGGGACTTTTTCATGACCTACATATTGTTACGGGCCGCCTCCTTGCATTAAGGAAGAAGATGACGATCACCGAGGAACGCTGCGCGTGTTCAGCCATCTTGGCTATCTCTGTCAACAGTCCCTGTATATAAATCCTGTCCCTCTTTTATCTATTTGACGCCCCGTCACACATTGGTGGAAGGTGCGGGGTATTCTCACCAAACGACGGAGCTCCGAAGCGGTCGGCACTGCGGTGCGACCACCATGGCACACCAACCGGAATCTGCTTCTGCGGCGCGGACACCGATTGCAGAAGTCGAACCCCGAGACCCTGGAACGTTCAACGGCACCGATGGTATCGACGTTGAGGAATGGCTCACTCTATACGAACGGTTGAGCGATTCCAACCACTGGGACCTGAAAGTCATGCTGGCTAATGTGGTGTTTTATCTTAGTGGAACGGCGAAGTTGTGGTATGACAATCACGAGGCCGACTTTGGGAGCTGGGATACATTCAAACAAAAGCTCCGTGACCTGTTCGGTAAGGCCTCCAGTCGAAAAATCGCTGCGAAGCAACAGCTGTCAACTCGCGCCCAGACGTCCACGGAATGATATTTGTCGTGCATACAGGATGTGCTGGCGCTGTGCCGTAAAGCTGACAGTAACATGCCAGAGTCTGACAAGGTTGGACACGTCCTGAAAGGGTGTGATGATGTGGATAGTGGCGTGCGGTGGAGAGAAGACCAGCTTGGAATGATGATTGTATGGCAGCACCAAGAAGAGGATTGATGATGGTGATAATGGATGATGACCACGTGCCATGAACAAAGAAGTGGTACGAGAGCACGCAGAGCGTGAGAGCGAGCGGCAGCCTCGAACGCAAGCTCGCAAAACGGCGGCTCCAGGCTCGGGTACCGGCGACCGGGTGTCCAGCTACCGTGCGGACCTGGTCGGAGATCCAGCTCGTGGCTGGGCTTTCCTGCGCACCAGCGGCCTGCTGTGATAGCGGCCTGGTGCAGTGCTTCCTGCTTGGACCGGGACGCCTGAGCTACCAGCTACCAGCCTGCTGAGCGAGCCCGAGGACTGGCGACCGGGCGTCCTGCTACCGTGCGGACCTGGTCGTGGATCCCGCTCGTGGCTCTGCTCTCCTGTGTACCAGCGGCCTGCTGTGATAGCGGCCTGGTGCAGTGCTTCCTGCTGGCCACCGGGGCGCCTGAGCTACCTGTCCACCGACCGAGCCCGACGTTATAGCGGCCGAGGCGTGAGAGGCCAGGCGTTACTGGCCAGCTACAGCAGTGGCCTGGTGTTCTACCGGCCTGCTGTTTCACCTGCTTCCACGTCGCGACAAGGTGCGGCGCGACAGCAGCGACGTAGCCACAACGACGCTCCACCGTCACAACCACCGTCACGGGCACCGCAACGACGATGCATACGGGCGAGTGTTGACGCATGAGTGTTAGGCACGTGTTTTATATGGAAGGACAACTCCCGAACTATAGCCCACGTACCTGTGCATGTAAATAGTCTGTATCGTTTAGCGTGTCTGTATAAAGTCTGTGTTTCGTGTAGCAAGCTCCCGTCTGCCGTGTCATTATTAAACGGATCCTGGGCCCAACTGGAAACCGGCAAGTTTGTCGTTGTCGTTTCCATCACAAAGGGATAGCGGACGACGCATTCAATATGTTCATGTGCAGAAATTGTGCTACCGTCGATGCCATAATCGAGGAGTGTCAGCGCTTCGAGCAGGCTAAGAGCCGCCGTATTGAACGACCATTCGTCCGGCTTCCCAACACCGCTGCAACGTCTTCGCATGAAGAGCGGCCGCAAACTAACCTTTCGCCGCCGTCGGCCGAATTAACGAGGATTGTCCGCCGCGAAATCGAGGCAATGGCTCGCGCTAGCCATTTACCAGCTCTAACGCCGGCGACTTGAGCACACCAGCGGTTTCACTCGTCCAAGCCATCGTACGAAACGAACTCGCGAATCTCGGCGTTCACGCTGCTTGCACCGTTGTCAGCCCTACATCCGCTTCCGGGGCCCGGACATCGTTCCCTCGGTATCTACGGTTCGCTCCATGATCTCGGAACCCTGCTGATTGGCGAACTGAAGACGATCGTCCTATCTGCTTTAACTGCCGCTGTGTCGGGCACGTGGCTTGCTACTGTAACAACTGCTGGTCGTTCCCGCCACGTACTCCATCCTTTGGCCATGCTCGCCGCCTTCATCGCAGCCCTTTTGAGCCAGTATCTGCGGCACACCCCTACAATCCTGACGCTGCCACGACATGGTCCAGCGGCTCGCCCTCACCTAGAGGTCACCAGTCGCGTTCGCAACCGTACCGCCATCCGTCCTCCCGCTCCCCGCCACCGCGCCGCGCCTCGTCGCCGAGCAACCGTGGCTCCTTCACTCCGGAAAAGTAAACGATGCAGCGCCCGGAGGTAACGCTGCATCTACGACTCTGCCCCCAAACCCTCTAGTTACTCTGCTGACTCGACGCTGTGTGTTGGACGTTGACGTTAATGGCGTGACGATTTCTGCACTTGTCCACACCGGGGCTCATATTTCTGTCATGAGCTGTGGTCTTCGCCGTCGCCTAATAAAGGTGGTCACACCTGCTGTTTCCCACGTTGTAAGAGTGGCCGATGGAGGAACTCCCACCATCCTTGCCATGTGCACCGCCCGCGTCACAATCGCCGGTCACTCAACTACTGCTTTATTTGCAGTTCTTGAGCAATGTCCGTACGGCGTTATACTTGGTCTGGACTTTCTTGCAACTCATTCTGCCCTAATTGACTGTGCAACTGGCCTGCTGCAGCTCAAACTACCTCACCTAGCCGATGCCCAAACCACGCCTTCGGTCCGTCTCTGCTCTCTCGACTATGTGCGCATGCCCCCGCAAGCCGTCATGTATATGGCCATGGTCTCGAGCCCTCCTGTCGCTGATGGCAATTACGTGCTATCCCCGGTAACACACGTTCTGCTCGCCAAGAATGTCGCCGTGCCTAACACCCTCGTTACTGCCACCGGCAACCGCATCGCCATTCCTATCTTAAACTTCAGCGCCCCTCCTCAACTGATTCCGGCAGGCATGTCACTCGCCGCCATCACTGCTGCCGAAGACTGCGAAATTTGCGCGTTGGATCCCACCAGTCCCTCCAGTTCGTCCTTCATTTACACCACAAGCAGTTCGCCGTGCGACGTCTTTGTCGGAATGATCCCTGCTGACTTTCCTTCTTATCAAGCTACTGACCTTCGCCGCCTGGTGGAGTCTTACCACGACATTTACAACTTCGACGATCGTTCTCTGAGCCAAACGTCTGTTGTCCAACATCGCATTGACGCGAGGAACGCGAGCCCTATCCGCCGCCGTCCCTATCGTGTCTCCCTCGCCGAACGTCGTGTGATCCAAGGCGAAGTTGACAAAATGCTCGCAAAAGGCGTTATCGAACCTTCTTCCAGTCCGTGGGCGTCCCCTGTGGTGCTAGTAAAAAAGAAAGACGGAAGCTGGCGCTTTTGTGTTGACTACCGACACTTGAACAACATCACACGCAAGGACGTCTACCCCCTGCCCCGAATCGATGACGCCTTGGACTGCCTCCACGGCGCCACGTACTTTTCCTCCATCGACCTACGCTCCGGATACTGGCAGATTACCGTTGATGCCTTGTAGCGCGAAAAGACTGCATTCGTCACACCAGAGGGACTTTACCAATTCAAGGTTATGCCTTTTGGATTGTGTAATGCCCCCGCAACCTTTGAGCGCCTGAGCTACTCGGCGACTGTGATCCAGTTACAAATATCGGGCTGTTAATTTATTACTGATTCTCGCTTTTCTTTAGCTTCATCATACTTAGTTTGCTCGTGTCATAAAGCATTATTAGAGAAAAATGTGCTCACATAAGCGCACATTTAAAGGCCGTGTTGTTCTCCCGCAAAAACGCGGATGTCATCGCTGACACCGTTGGTATATAACTGAGCGAGGCGGCTGTTTATGCTGCTGTACCGAATGTACCGTCTCTTGTTTCGCGGTTGACGCAGAGATAAACAGTACATCTCAGGAATTAAGAAATGCGTGAGCATACCAACACGTACAAACCGACCCATCTACGTTGCGAATACGAGCGGCAGCCTACGGGAACGGTGACCTACAGATGTTGGTACAGCTGTTGGGCACAACGCTGTGTCGCCGCTTGCAGATTATTGTGTACGCGCCGTGCAAAGCGAAGAGTAGTTTATTTGAAATCGCTATGGCCAGAACTGGCCTATAAAAGCAGTTTCTTTCGTCCTAACTTGCTTACTTTTCAGTACAGGTCCGCCGGTAGCGGGTGCACGAACTCGACGGAGCCAGGCCTAAGCTTCGCTGAAATCAACATTGGCTCAAACTTCATGTGCACGGCTTGAGAGGGTCGAAGCCTTGCGCATTTCAACCTTTCAACTTCGTAGGCATGTTTTGACTCACTTTGAGCGCGATTATTTATATATACCAACGAAGGCGTTGCGGCTATCGCGTTATTGGTTCGACGGCCTATCGCGCGGGTTTCGGTCGAACGATGGTAGGCACGGCGATTTTATCGGTGCCGTCGACAAGAAAGCCCGTCGCAGTACCAAAGCCAGTCTTACGCTACGCACACTTTCAGTACTGCACTGACGTCGAGCTACCAGTGCAGTTTCAACGCGGTACACGGCACGAGTTGTCAGTAGCACGCGTCCGAGCGCTTTTTTTTTTTTTTTTTTTTTTTCTGGGGGGGGGGGGGGGGGGGCGTTTCCCCGAGATGGGGCCGGGCCGCACGGCCGCGCGCGCGACCCTTCCAAAACGTTTCGCGACTAATCCGCCAGAGCAGGGCGCATGCGCCGTCGGGCCGTGAAAAAGGCGGATTACCCCTGTCTTGCACTAGCGTATTCCAACTTGCGCCTGCAAATTTCCTAACTTCATCATTCCATCTGGTTTTCTGCCGACCTCGACTGCACTTCCCTTCTCTTGGTATCCATTCTGTAACCCTAATTGTCCACCGGTTATCCATCCTACGCATTACATGGCCTGCCCAGCACCATTTCTTCCGCTTAATGTCAACTAGAATATCGGCTATCGCCGTTTGTTCTCTGATCCACACCGCTCTCTTCCTGTCTCTTAACGTTAGTCCTAAGATTTTTCGTTCCATCGCTCTTTGTGCGGTCTTTAACTTGTTCTATATGTTCTATTGTTGTTCTATTGTTCTATATGTTTATATATATATATTGTGAAGATGAAAACATGCGCTTGGGCTAGGGCGCTCGTACACCGCGCGCCAGGGGGCGAACGAGGGGAAGAAGGCGACGAGGCAGAGAATAGAATAGCCGGCCCAGGAACGGGTGCTGTCTCTGTGTCTCTCATTCCGTTACAATGGCGCAGTCGACGAAAGCCAAGTCTTAAGGGGCTTCAGCCTTAAGCACCGTGCTTGCGTCCTCCGGCATCTCGCGTCCAGGGTCCTTCCGGCGAGGGAATGCCGTCAACGCTTTCCTTCGGATAGATGCCGCGCCTGGGACTACGTAAACCTCCGATCCGCCAAGGCATGCCGTCCACGCTGCCTTACTGGGGGAGCCTTCGGGTCGCCTAGATCTCAGTTCCTCAGGACTCAAATAAAGTTCTTGTCATGTCATGTCATGCCATTCCACAGCCTTCACAGCGCATATGCGTTTCTTTCTTTTTCTACTTTCCTTTGTCCGTAATATCACTATCACTTCCGACTCCAAATTTTGTCTTCTTCAGCGTCTGAATAATTCTCACTGATTACCCCTTTTTCGGTAGTTTCTTTACAAAAAGCTCCCGTCACTTGTTGCTCCATTTAACGACGACGTCATTATTCTTGTTTTCAACTTTAATGGTGAATTCGAGTGGTCGATTCAGTCCTCCGAGTCGGATTGCAAGCTGATCCGCATCCGATCGAGTTTGAGAAAGCGCGCGTCATCAGAACGGCAGGTCACTTTCCGGAGCGATTGAAGGCCGGTCCCTGCCGCTAAAATATCAGTAAAATCTTGGTTATTTTCCTACGGGCTTTTATTTGTTGGTCTGTACGTTTCACTGCTGGACCCTGTGATAATATATATATATATATATATATATATATATATATATATATATATATATATATATTATAAGACCGAGACCGACCGAGCTGTCAAGCGCTTTTTATTCCAAAAAGCAAACGCTCCAGCTCATGCGCGAAGAAGTAGAAGAACAGGGAAGGTGATGATGGCTATCTACAAATGAAAAGGACGAAGTACGTTAATAGTGCTTACACTAACTTCCCCCCGTCATGGAAGCGGCCAGCCTGGCCGCAGATTACAGATTATCTAAACGGGGAGTGAAGGGCTTCATCCGCGAGACGTGAACAATTTCGGCATTCCGGCGGCGCCGGTCAGTGACGGAGTGTACTGGGCGCACGAGATAGTTCACTGCAGATGTTTGCTGCACAACGGTGTATGGGCCAATATAGCGTTGAAGGAACTTCTCACAGAGGCCTGGAGTTCGGGCTGGAGTCCAAAGCAGGACTTGGTCTCCAGGGTGAAAACGGAGGTCACGGCGTTTGTTGTCGCAGCGACGTTTGCGCTCAACTTGGGTAGCTTCCGTGCTTTGCCGGGCGATTTGACGGCAATGTGCAACTCTGGCAGCAAAATCTTCTGGAAGGGACGCGGTAGGCGAAGAAGGTGCTAAAAAGAATTCTCTGTCAAATATGGTGGAAGGAGATCTTCCGTATACAAGGAAGAAAGGGCTGTAACCGGTAGTCCGTTGAATAGCAGTATTATAGGCGAATGTCACAAAAGGTAGAATTTTATCCCAGTTCGTGTGGTCAGGCCGGATGTACATGGAAATCATGTCAGACAGCGTACGGTGGAAGCGCTCAGTGAGGCCATTGGTCTGCGGATGATAGGTAGAAGTAGATTTGTGCACGGTATCAGTGGCCCGAAGAACTTCCTCGAGAACTTGGGAAATAAACGCCTTGCCACGGTCACTCAGAAGAACGCGAGGAGCCCCGTGGCGCAAGACGATGGAGCGCAAGAAAAAGTCAGCAACCTCAGACGCGGTACCGGCTCGCAGAGGGGCAGTCTCGGCATATCTGGTTAAATGGTCGACCGAAGTGACAATCCAACGGTGACCAGAGGGTGTCAAAGGCAAGGGACCATATAAATCAATGCCAACAAATTCAAAAGGTGCGTCCGGGCAAGGCAGAGGTTGTAGTAAACCAGCAGGAGGGGAAGTCGAGCGTTTTCGGTGCTGACATGACGCACAGGAGGCAATATATTTGGCCACCGTTGTGGATAGGCCAGGCCAGAAGCAGCGGGTCTTGATGCGGTCGTAAGTCTTGTGGAAGCCTAAGTGGCCAGCCGATGCGTCGTCGTGAAGTGCCTCTAATACGCGCTGGCGAAGGCAGCGAGGTACGTAGAACGGGGACCCACCGGTGACCTGTTGGGTGATAAACGTAGCGGTGTAGCACGCCACTTTGCAGGCGAAATTGTCGAAGTTGGCGTCGCAAGCGGCTGTTGGGTGGTTCGGCGAATCCACTAAGGCGATCCATGAGAGTTCGACAGTAGGAGTCGGCCCGCTGAAGCAAGACGAGATCAGAGCGTGATGAAAGCGTAGCTAGGTCCAGGGGCGTTATCGAGAGCTGGTGTGAGGCAGGCGTAGCATCGGAAGGACGTGGTGGGGAAGGCGACGGCGCGTTACCGGGAGAAAGCGAGAGTGGGCAGCGAGACAATGCGTCTGCATCATGATGACTTTTTCCAGACTTGTACGTTATTGCAAAGTCATATTCCTGCAAGCGGAGTATCCAGCGTCCTAAGCGTCCTGACATGTTTTTCATTGATGACAGCCAACACAGAGCATGATGGTCGGTGACGATGGTGAAGTGGCGCCCGTAAAGGTATGGGCGAAATTTCTGAATCGACCAGACGATAGCCAGGCACTCTTGCTCTGTAATGGTGTAGTTCCGCTCAGCTGGAGAAAGTGTTCGGCTGGCATATGCGATGACTTGCTCTTTAGAGGCTGCATTACGTTGCAGAAGTACTGCCCCAATACCTTGTGCGCTTGCGTCAGTATGGAGTATGGTGGGGGCTCGATCATCGAAGTGGCGAAGCACTGGTCCGGAAGTAAGATGTTGCTTAAGAGCTTGAAAAGCTGATTCGCATTCGTTAGTCCATGTGAAAGAGGCACCGGTAACCAGTAGCTTATGTAGAGGAGCTGCTATGGCAGCAAAGTTGCCTATAAATCGACGAAAATATGAAGCCAAGCCGAGGAAACTACGTAGATCTTTCTGCTGCTGGGGCCGAGGAAAGTGGAGAACAGCACTAATCTTTTCGGGGTCTGGCTGGATGCCATCTTTTGAGACGACGTGGCCCAATACTTTTATAGTCTTGCTTGCAAATTTGCATTTTTTTGTATTGATCTGGAGACCAGCATTTGCAAGGCACTTGAGAACTTCGTCTAATCGATGAAGATGTTGGCTGAAGTTAGACGAAAAGATGACAATATCGTCCAGATAACAGAGGCAGGTCTTCCATTTTAGTCCACGAGTACGTTATCTATCATGCGCTCAAATGTGGCGGGAGCGTTACAAAGACCAAAAGGCATCACGTTAAATTCATAAAGTCCGTCTGGTGTAATGAATGCGGTCTTTTCTTTGTCAGTCTCGTTCATCGGAATTTGCCAATAGCCTGATCGAAGATCAAGGCTGGAGAAATATTCCGCCCCTTGCAGTGTGTCCAAAGCGTCGTCGATTCGAGGTATTGGATATACGTCCTTGCGTGTGATCTTATTGAGCGCTCGATAGTCGACGCAAAAGCGAACGGAGCCATCCTTTTTCTTTACCAGAACCACGGGAGAAGCCCAGGAACTAGATGAAGGTCTAATTATCTTCCGCGCAAGCATGTCAGCAACCTGTTGTTCAATGACCCTCCGTTCGGACGGCGAGACACGATAGGGGCGTCGTCGTATGATAGCGGAACCATCGGTTTCGATGCGGTGTGAAGCCACAGAAGTTTGGCTCAACACAGGGGAACAGCTATCGAAACAGGCTTTGTGCTTCGCTAAGACCGCCAGTAAGGCTTCGGACTGCGCGGCGGTTAGGTCAGAACCAAGAACGGCTGGGGGAGGGAAGGAATCATCCAAACCCGAGGTAGGTGCTGGCGATGAAGAAGGGCAAAGCGTGACTATAGAGATAGGTTGAGTGTCGGCGAGGGTAGCCACAGTCATCCCTTTGGGCAGCATCACAGGATCTGGGGTCGTGTTGCAGGCAGACAGAAGGGCGCGGCCACGTGAAAACCGGACG
>NC_051159.1:29399608-29459691 GCF_013339745.2 Dermacentor silvarum
AGGTCGAAGTTTTTAATATTCACAAGAAATCGTCCCACTACCTAAAACCTTTGCACTTTGCATCGTCAAAAAACTACAAGCCAATCTCGGAAATAGCAGTAAATTTTTAGTGTTACCATAACACTGGCGCGACACAGCGAACGATGCAAATGCCTTCATGTGATGTAAAAACACTGTTACGTTTGGCCGAGTTCGGTTCCAAGCCGGGAGAGGAAGACGCCGGGAGAAGGAAGAACGTAGTTTTAATGCGGCATGCTTGCCGAAAGAAGGTGTACAAAAGAAGCCGCCAACGGCGTGATCCGCAGTCCTTTATAAAGGAACGCCGTGATCAAAGGGCGAGGGAAAAACATCAGCGCACATGCGCGAAACAGATTATCGTCCGGAACAGATGAGCCAGACTTGGGCGCCGGCTGATAAGCGGTGCGCAACGCAACAGCCCCTCCCCACGGAAGAGCACCAAGGGGGTAAAGAAGGCTTCACACGCACTGGTTTTTGCGAAAGGTTCATCGAAGACTTCGATGTAACGGCACTTTCGGAGATTTTCGCCAGTTCAGCCGGCTGCGCGCTTGATGGTCAGGTTCGAGGTGCACAGAAGCGCCAAAGTACTTGGCGACCGATGTTCAAGGATCCGGCGAAGTGACGTCTGACCGTCCGAGGACAGATGACTCGGTGCTCGGTTTTCAAGTCGAAGGATGCGTCCTTTACGGACGCGCGCAGGGTCCGGTGGTCTCTCAGGCCGATGTGCGGAAATGTGGAGTGCATGGCGTGGCAGGAAACTGCAGGCGACGCCGAGGGCACGAATCCCGGGCCAGGGTCCTGGGCATAGGCGATACAGCAAGCACCGCCGCAAACACCGCAAACAACTGCCGAGTGCGGCCAGGCTAGACCCTCATACGCAGAGTGTTTTGGAAACCTTCCAATCGGAACAAAATTGGCTGTCGAGGACTTGCGACAGTTACGGTTCTATGCGAATACTGAATCAAGGCTTTGGTGCCACTAGGCCGACCGGCGCCGAGGGAGAGAAAGCCCTGCTGAGACCATCTGCATTTGCGTGCAGCGATCCTCTCTTATGTTTAACCGTAAACGCGTACGGTTGCAAACTGAGGCTCCAACGTAACAACCTGCCATTTTTGTTGGACATCTGTTGAAGCCACGTGAGCGGACGATGATCTGTAATGAAAATGAATTCTGCTCCAGCCAAATAACAGGAAAGTTTTTCTACAGCCCAAACGAGGCACGCGCATTCCTTTTCTATGGTACTGTAAGCTTGTTCACGAGCAGACAGCTTTCGGCTGGCATACAAAATGGGATGCTCATGCCCGTCTTCCTGACTCAAACCTACACCTATCCCCTTTTCGCTTGCGTCACACTGCACAAGAAAAGGTTTCGAGTGGTCTGGGCTCGCCAGGACGGGCTTTGCGGTGAGAGCTACCTTCAAAGAATTAAAGGCCGCTTGTTTTGCTTCGTCCCATTGCACACGTGTAGGAGCGTCTTTTTTTTTCAGCGAATCTGTAAGGGGGCTAGCAACCTGCGAGAAACACTTGATATAGTGTTGGTAGTAGCCTACCATCCCTAAGAAAGTACGGAGCTCAGTTTTCGTTTTCGGCTGAGGGAATTCCTTGATTGGCAGAACCTTTAAATCAAGTGGACTTCGATGTCCTTGACCTAATCTGTGACCTAGGTAGCAGACTTCTGAGCGACCTAACTTGCACTTCTGGGCTTTTAAAGTTAGGCCAGCCTCGCCAAGGAGACTTAGAACCTCCTGCAAATGGTTCACGTGCTCCGGCCAAGTATTTGAGAATACTGCGATGTCGTCGAGATACGGTAGTGCGAATGCCTCCGCTCCAGCTAGCACTTGATCCATGAGTCTCGAAAAGGCGAAGGGGGCATTTTTAAGACCGAAGGGAAGAACCAAAGGCCGGAACGTGCCGAAAGGCGTCACGAAGGCAGCCAATTCACTTGCTCGCTCTGTTAGCGGCACTTGCCAGTACCCCCGCACTAAATCGAGCGTAGAGATAAACTTAGCTTTGCTCACCTTTTCAAGGCAGTCTTCTATGTGCGGTAAGGGATACACTTTGGTAACAGTTACAGAGTTAAGCTTACGGTAATCGATACACGGCCGCGGTTCTTTACCGTTAGCTTCTACAATTATCATTGGGGACATGAAGCTTCCTTCACCTCGTTCGGCCACTTTAAGCTCTAGCATTTGATCAACTGCCTCCCTCATCAATTTTTCATGGCGCGGTGAACATCTGTAAGCTTTACATCTCCTGTTGTGCAACGTTGGGTTGTTCGCTTCTGGTGTAAGCTCAATATCATGAGTCGTCAGAGTGGTACGACCGGGTACCTTTGAGAACACGTGTCTGTGCTCAGCTATCAAATATGTTAAATCGTTAAGCTGGCTTTCACTTAGAGCAGCACTGTCTGCTGTCAAATTAAGGATTTCATCCACAGAAAAACAAGTCGTGTCACGGGGAATGTCAGGAAGTTCAGCTTCTACTTCTTCAGGTTGATTTAATACCAAATTCACAACCGGCACACGTTCTACATAGGGCTTCATGAGGTTGCTGTGATAGATACGTATTTCTTTCCTACGACATGGCAGTTTAACAACGTAAGTTGTGTCTGAAAGTTTGTGTTGTATCGTACCGGGGCCTTCCCAGTGTACCTCCAACTTGTTAGCTTTAGAAGTACGCAACATGAGCACCTTCTGCCCTTCGTGAAACTGGCGCACACTGCTGTTTTTGTCGTAGCGTTTTTTTGCTTTTGTCTGAGCTTCAAGCATATTAGCTTCCACTAGAGCCTGCGTGTCGTATAGGCGCTGCAGTAGGTTGCAAACGTACTCGACCACAGTCGGGTCGCTACCCTTCTCTTCCCAGTTTTCACGAACTAGCCTAAGCGGGGAGCGCAGCGCCCTCCCGTACACGAGCTCCGCTGGGCTAAAACCTGTCGATTCATGTGCCACCGAACGTAAGGCAAAAAGCATAGCTGGTAACGCGGCGTCCCATTCTTTTTTTTTCTCATAGCACAAAGCCCGGAATACCCGCTTCATTACAGAATGAACCCTCTCTACACTGTTGCTTTGCGGATCTTGAATAGAACTGTGGTGTATCTTGATACCGCACCTGTTAAGAAAGGTCGTTGTTAACTCGCTCGTGAAGACACTGCCGAGATCCGACTGTATTTCACTCGGAAAACCCACGCGGGAAAATATCAAACGGAGGGCGTCTACTATTTCTGCTGATGCAAGACAGCGCAGCGGCATTGCCTCAGGAAATTTAGTTGCAGGGCACACCATCGTTAAAAGATATTTATATCCCGACTTCGTCACTGGCAAGGGCCCCACAATGTCCACTACGACTCGACGAAACGGCTCAGTAATAATAGGAACTGCAGTCATAGGGGCCTTGTGTTTCTCGTGTGGTCTCCCAGTTCGCTGACAAACGTCACAACTACGAACAAACTCCTCCACATCTTTAAAACAGCCTGGCCAGTAATACTCGCTTAGCAGCCTCGCTTTTGTCTTGGTAATTCCGAGATGACCAGACCAGCCTGCCCGATGGGAAAGTTCCAGTATGTTCTCGCGGTACTTTAGAGGGACCACGATTTGGTCAGCGCTTGCGCCTTTCTTGCCCCGAAAGTCGCGGTACAAAACGCCATTTCTTTCATGGAACGAGCCACTGCCTGCACCTTGCTTAGCGACGCTTTGACGGCATTTTGTCAAGGTTAAATCCGTTTTCTGTTCTTCGATCAACGTGGCTTTGTCGACGGTAGATAACGCCTGAAAATCGCAACTCGTGGGTGGAATGAAACACGGTGCCTGTTCGCCTTCCTCGTGGGCGGATTCATGCGTGTCTGAGCTTGCCTCATCGCCATTATCTGATTGACCCCGTTTTTGATCCTCGGCACTGACAACGCGTGACGACGGCTCTTGGTGAGCGGCAGTTTCTTTCGCCATCGACCTCGTGACAACCATTACAGGGTTCATATCAAGTGTTACGCCTGCATTCAGCAATTCGTTTGCCGTTCTGTTTGATAGCAAATATGGACACTGAGGCATTACGTTATCCGAGACAGCTGCTTCGGTCTTAATTTCACCGAACGCCCCTTTCAATGTTACGTTTGCTACTGGCAAGCTCAGGGTGCCTTCTTCCAAGGCTTGCCTTAAGCACACGTAATCACCTGTGAAGTCACCAGAATTTACTAGGGAAGAGTGCACCACGTCATACGTTGCACCTGTGTCGCGCAAGACCTTACATTCTCGGCCGTTAACTTCCATGTCATGTAGGTAAGGTTGCAGCAAATCTTCGCCCTGCCCCATAACGAACTGTATCGGCGATACCTTTGGAACGCGACACCCCGCAGCTACGTGTCCTGGTTTCTGGCATTTGAAGCACACGATAGGCTTCCGCGCCTCAAAAGATTGGTTTAACTGTGAATCCAAAGATTCCTGCTTTGTGGTATTGTTATCTTTCTTCTCAGATTTTCGAAATTCCTTCTGCTCTGCTGTAGAGCCTCGTGCGCCTCGCATGTTTCTTTCTGCGTCAAAAGAACGGCGTTTTGCGCAGTAGTCATCTGCATACTCTGCTGCCTTGCGGGCCGTCCTCACATCTGGCTTATCGAGAATCCATTCCCTCAGTTTTTCAGGAAGCGTCGAGCAAAATTGCTCTAGGCAGATTTCCTCAAACATTTTTGCCTTGTCCTCGAACGCGTCAGCACCTTTTAGCCAATTTTCTTGGAAGCTTGCTAGCCTGTACGCGAACTCTGAGTAGCTTTCGTTCGGCTTCTTAACCGATTTCCTAAACTTAAGCCGGAAAGCTTCAGGCGACAACTTGTACTTTGCTAACAAGGCCCTTTTGACGTCCTGGTAACATTCCGCTTCTTCGGCATTTAACCTAGCTAGAATTTCTGCGGCTTCCGCCGGCAACAAACTCAGAAGTCTTTGAGGCCAGGACGTCAGCTCAAAGCCCATTCTTGTGCAAGTGCGCTCAAAGTTTGTCAAAAAGAGCCCCAATTCACTACCAATAACAAAAGGCTGAAGAAAACCTCTCATGTCATAATTGACGGCTCTCGGCTCTGCCTCAGTGGTCAGAGACCGCTTTAGCTGCTCCAATTGGTATTGTTTTAGTTCCTCCTCTCTTTCTCTCACTTTGCGTTTCCTCTGCACTTCATCAACTGCTTCAGCAATTTCGTCGGCACTCGCCCCACAGGCTGAAATTTTTCCCACAATTTCGGGTTTCCGAATAGCTTTGCTAAGCTCTAAGCCGAGCTCGTCTGCTACGGCCAACAAATCTACCTTTAGCAAGCTATTCAAATCCATGTTCACTACCGTAACTGTGACAAAAGTCCTCTAAGCCGCCTTTCCTATTTCCCTGACTGGAAATTATAACACTCGGCGTACCAGAGTACAAAGCCAAAGCCTCACCGACTGCTGCCGCAGCGCTCCCGGGGGTCCGCCATTTCACCGCTGCCACCAGCTGTTACGTTTGGCCGAGTTCGGTTCCAAGCCGGGAGAGGAAGACGCCGGGAGAAGGAAGAACGTAGTTTTAATGCGGCATGCTTGCCGAAAGAAGGTGTACAAAAGAAGCCGCCAACGGCGTGATCCGCAGTCCTTTATAAAGGAACGCCGTGATCAAAGGGCGAGGGAAAACATCAGCGCACATGCGCGAAACAGATTATCGTCCGGAACAGATGAGCCAGACTTGGGCGCCGGCTGATAAGCGGTGCGCAACGCAACAGGGTGCAGTGCAAAAAGTTCCTCTAGTCTCCACGGCGGTGACAGCTAAGTATAAAATGGAACATTGTCAGAGTTTGTGCTTGAACAGTGTTACTTGTAAGTTGCCTAAGTGTGTGCAAGTGTAGTTTTTGTTTTATTCTGTCATAAATAATGTCCCTTGATTGACTTATCAAAGGGGAGAGGGGGCTACACACTCTGACTGCTTCCATCCAAGCTGCTTGGAGATAACATAGGATTTGTGGTACATTTTTGTCTAATCTTTTTATGAATTTCTGCATGACATTGTAGCGAAAGAGCCAATCCGACTACCAACACTTCTCTTTCAAACCAATGTGGTCACTATCATCATCATCGTTGTTACTCTCTTTAGTAAGCACCTTTCCATCAGTACTGGTGTTGCAGTACTTGAGAGAATACTGTGCAAAAACCTGCGACCATTTCTTCTCATATGAATTTCTTTTACATATGTGCTTAGATTTTAACTATTGCTAATGATGCAGCATTGTATTTATTCGATTATAAGGCGAGGGTGCAGTTGTGGGACACAAGAGCCTAAGTATGCACACTGATATGAGGCGATGTACAGTAGCCGACGGATTATTCTGACTCGGCAGTGACTGCCCAAAATATCAAATAATTGGAAGCACCCGCAATATTGGTGTGGGTTATATGCGAACTTCGTCTTGAGCTGTGACATCACGGCAGTGCGAAGTTCGCATTATGGTGTGGCTTCATGGCTGTGCAGCACACTCTAGCCACATCATAAATAAGGTGAAATTCGCTGCGCAACTCAAGGTCACAACTATAACCTGCACCCTGCCTTTACTGTTAAGTTTTTCAAATTCTCGATGCGGGTTATACGTGCAAAAATGCAGTACTGCTTCACCTGCCAACTCAAAGTTCCTACAATTTGCACTGCCATCTAAAATATGGATCGCTGAAAATTTGGTGCTCCTACAGCCATACTGAAATGGTAGCTGAATCTATCAGCCTGGCGTACAGAGCAGGGGATATCTTCAAGGCCAAGGATTCTGTAAAAGAACCTCGCCTTATATTCTAGTACATATCGTGACATTGATTGCTATGAAAGGTTGCCAATGAATCGAGTGCAATACTGAAGGCTGCCCTCTATGAAAGCTGGCACGGCTGCTTTCAATATCTGTTTTCCATGGTCATGAGAAAGTAGCAAACCATGAGTGATGAATGTAACTTAGGTAGAAGTGGTTTTGCTGCCTGCCACTTGTTTAGGTGACTCCATGATGAAATGAGCAATCAATCGTTCAAACTTTATATTCCAATTTGCTCTAGTACATGGATGGGTTTGAGTGAAAAGCCACTCTGAATGACTTGAAAAATTCTGAACCTTTGTACGACAGCTATGACAACACAGCAGAATGAGAAAACGTGAAAATTGCATATCTACATTGGTACATACAAAAAAAAATTAATACAACTATATGTGGTTTAATTCAGGCCGGAGGCATCAAATATAAGCCTGAATCTGTCGTCTAAAACATTTGCACTTTAAAAAAAGATAAATCAGGAGACTCTCAACAAGAAGAACATGAAACACATTTACAGTAGATACAACAACAATAAGCAAAAAATCCGCAGGCTAGGAAGCAGATCATTAGGAAATAAAGAAATGATCTAAATTTGACATCCTTACTTGAGTGATGTCCAAACCTGACACACCACATTTGTTCCACAAACAAGGTAGGTTATTTTCACACAGTTGTAAGCCATATGTGGATGATATGTAGGGACCGTCCAGGAGTCTGTCCATCAGGCTTCATAGGCCATTATCTAGTTCACTTAACGTGCACTTCACCCATTCTTATTATGCTTAAAACTTATTAGGCTCTAAATTTGACATGTCAGTTATCATTGTTTTATATTAGAAAAGCGCTCCCAATCTAACTGTACCAGTACGACTAATTAACTCACTGCGCAGTACCTTTTGAAACACTAACATTATACCAAACAATGTTAGAAATTATGCGTAAAATATTTTTTTTTTACCTTCAGGAGTCTAAGCAGGTTTGTCTGCATTGTTATTCCCTGGACTAAGTGGCAGTAATTGAAATGGGAGACAAAGAGTATTTATGAGTTGATAACTTTACATACTCTGAAAACAGGTAAATAATGGTTTCTATCAAAATGCCCATTATTGGGACAATTGTTGCACTACACAATTCACATGATCATTCTGTGTTAGTGTTTCAGAAAAGTGAACTCGCAAAACCTTTCACAGATTTAGCTGCTTGGATTTGTCCGACAGGAACACTGGAGCTATGAGACATAGTGTTAATTTTCATTTGAACGACATGGGGTTCTTTAATGGGCCCTTAACCTGTTCTAGACTGTAGCCATAATTTCGTGACATACTAAATCTGAGCTATAAAATCCGAATGGGATGCTTAAGTAATAGGAAGCCTGATATTGACATATTAGGCAGTCATTTGAAAGAAACGTGTTCGCGTGTCGCCACGTGTGACTTAGAAAATAATGCTCTACTCAGAGTTTCAAACCAGGATGAACACCAAGAAACTTTTGAGGTTGCACGTATTCAAGTGTATTAATTGAGGTTGTCATCTCTGCAATACTGACCTGTTTTCCATACTGCCATAAGAAGTCAGACGGTTAGCCTGCCAGTTGTGCATCTGTGTCGATATGAAGGCATTCTTTCATGCTAGACAGCCATTTCACATTCCTTCCAGTTGTAGCAAATGGTGTGAAAATAAGTTTGGATATTCTAACTTCACATTGAAGCATTCCTAAATGGAATTCAAATGTTTTTGTTCAGCAACAAATTTCGGGCTAGGAGAGGTTAAACCTAAGTGTGCAAGCATTCTGGCATCCCTTGCGCATCAGTGTGTGACCGCTGTGGCTGGGAATCAAAACCAAAGTGTTGCTTGCTTTCTCTGCCATTGCGTGCCGTGAACAAAAGCCTGTCTTTGCAGGGCACCTACTACCAGGTAGGGGACATTGTGGCCCTGATGGATGAGAATGACGACACCTACTATGCTCAAATTCGAGGCCTGCTGCAGGACCAGTACTGCGAGAAGAGTGCGGTCATCACGTGGCTGCTTCCTACGTCGGAGAGCCCCACGGACCACTTCGACCCTTCCACCTATATTCTGGGTGACTGCCTCTTTTGCCTTCTGCATCCTTCCGTTTCAACTTGTAGTAGGAACATTCTTGCTCTTGTGCTGCCTTTCGGTTGTGTCATGCTCATTTTTTATTGTTGCAACTGTTCGGGGATGGTCGAGAGGCAACCCCACTCGGTTTCACTTTCTTTACTTGGTCTCTGTAGCATTAGTTGAAAGAACTTTGTTTGAGTACTGTGCTTGATTAGGAACCATGTTTTCGGTGGTGCTCCTTGCATCTTCCGAAAAAGGCTGCCAGCTGACTTGAATTTTCTGCCGAGCTAGCCGTGCATAAAAACATCACAATTACTCAGCCACTCCCGAGATAACTCTGCAACCCATCCCCATGCACTCATTGCGTCTTACAAGTATACTTGTTCCGCAGTTTTGGTCTGCCCCCCCTCCTGTAGCAACTCATGCAGGAAAAAATATTGCAGACCTGTTATGCCATCTATGGAGGGCTCCTCGCACATGGAACTTAATTGCTAAATCTCTGGCAGTAGCTGGAATGCATGTCCCAGTGCTTGGCAGCCACTGCAAGTCATCGTGGCAGGTCTGTGCGCATTTACACGAATGAAGAAATTTATGAAATGTTGAGGAATTGATGAGTTGATGAAAATCATTGATGAGGAACCAGCTTCCATGAAGCATGAAATGGTTGTTGAACCAACAGGTGGCAAAAAACTTGTACTCAAAGGCCACTTTTATTTCCCTCTGCCTTTATTGAGAACGCAGTTGAACCTCAATAGTATAACAAATTTTGTTAAGCTGAGGCTTCTACATTTCAAAATTAAAAATTATCAGCAATAGGGCAGGTACATGCAAATCCATAAAGGCCTTCCCTCCTCCCGTCCCGTAGTTGGCGTCTATGACGTGACCGCTTGACATGTTAGCAATCACTAGGTTTGCTGCACCAGAATGCAACAAGGGCGATTCATGGTCCTCGCTAAAAGAAACCTCGCGACAAACTCTGATCACTCAGTTTGCATCGACACTGAGCACGTTGTACCGCAAGCAGATGACTGCAGAAGGCTAATCATGTTGCTTAACAAGAATCTTGCTAGCTACCACATTTATTCGAATATAAGGTGAGGTTTTTTTCCCAGAATTTGTAGCCTTGAAGTCACCTCTCGCCTTATACGCGAATTTTGCCCTTAGGTGTGGCTTCACGGCAGCACGAATTTCGCCTCATAGTGTGGCGAAATTCATGCTGCCGTGAAGCCACATCTAAGGGCAAAATTCGCGTATAAGGCGAGAGGTGACTTTTTTTTTATATAATCTAGACTCTGTGTTGAAGCTCTGTTTCCCTCTTTCAATGATCGGCATCTTGTGTTTTGGCTGTGTTAGTGATTCAGTATTTCGGGCAGTCCTTGCCAAATTGGAATAACCCTTTGGCTACTCTATATCCCCTTATATTAGTGTGCATACTTAATTTTTTTTCTTGGGTCCCCCAACTGCACCCTTGCCTTATAACCGTGACCACCTGATAATCGAATAAATACGGTATCAGTAATTTAGGCACCTATGAATCGAGATGCATAGTACGCTCTACTCTTATTGGGAGCACCAAATTAGAATGCCTGCACTGATAACAACTCAGTTTGTATATGAAAGTCTGAAAAATATTCATCGATGGAATATCTGTCAAATAGAATTAAGTGCTTTTTTTTCCTCTGAAGCTGAAGAAATAGTGAAGTTGTCCTAAATACCAATGGGGTTTTCAGTTTAATAGTGGGCCATACTGTGCTTGATGTCAATCTTTCTTTGTTTAGAAAGTATTGCTTTCCTGGTTTCTTCTAGAAAACAGGAGGTTTTTTTTTTTTTTTTTCATCTTTATGGCAAATGCCTTCTATGGGTTATCGTCAGCTGGTTATAAGGCCAATCTGTGCTGCGAATGCGCATCACGTCACTAGGCACCACTCCACGCGGTCATCGGCAAAGAGTTCTCAAATTGGGAAGCCCATGGCAAGTTTGTGCTACGCCCACCCCCCTCCCTTTTTTTTTTCTCTCTCATCTGTATCTAGCTGCTGTCTGTGTAAATGCATCTGCAGCCAGGGGGTCAGCACACTGTCACATGGCATTTTTGAGCCCGCCATGTAAATCCAAAACTAGTCTTGCGATGGGTCGCTCGAAGCTACAAAAAGAGACTGTTGTATGCCTACAAACGAAGTTTGGAAGAAGGGGACACCATATGGTATTTTGCAAAGATGGTGGCCGGAAACATGCAATGGTTATCCCATGCACTCGCTTTCGTTGGCAAGCAGAGGTGGGCAAATGCCCTAATTTTTTGTTTTCCTCCCTCACCTTCATGTTGAAAAACTTCACCCCTCACCCTTGTCCTCGCCTATCAAAAGGTTATCTGCCCACCCTCACGCTGTGAAGGCTACCATCCTTCTCATACCTTCCATTTTCTACAATTTCAAATAATTCACCCGCTTGACTCATGAGCTTAGTTTACAACACTGGTTGTCAAGTGCCATTCCTATTGTCAAAGCGTGCCACACTGCTTTGCCTTTAGGCACTTTACCATAGGTCGGCAAAGTAAACGGAGCTCGCTCACACTCCCTCACATATATTTTTTTGCTCAGGGCTCACTCAGACTCACCAAAATTGTACTCGGCCAGCCTCACTTGGACTTGGACTCGCCAAAATTTTACTTAGCTGGGCTCACTCGCTCTCAGATTTGTGGGTCGGTCTCAGTCTAAGTGAGTCGACTCAGGAGTGAGTTTGCCAACCTATGCGCTTGACTAAACCTAAATACATATTCAGCTGTCCACAAAGCTCGCAGAGCTACGGCCGCTTTTATTTATTACAAGCATAAAGCCCACTTTCTAACGTGGAAGTCAAACGGCGAAAGAAGACAGTGAATGAGGCTACATCTAATAAGCCTACATTAATCCACTAAAAAACCAAAGCGAATACTTTTATAGCAATAAGCATGTTTGCTAACAGCACGAAGCAGACCATTATTTTTTTACAATGCATGCCTGTAGATGTGTGACTATGTGCTGAGTGCTGTCATTGTTTCTAATAAATCGCTAGCTGTTTTTTTCATGCCGAGTGTTTCATGCTGGTTACGGGAAATTTGAAAACAAATTTGAAATTCAAATTTGAATTTGAAATTTGTCGGAATTCATGAATGTATACTAAGCAACTACTTGTTAATCTATTCAACTATTCTGCTGTGCTTATTCTTGAGAATCAGTGCAACAGCTCGACGTGGTAGAGGTTGCTGTAAAACACCTAAGCTGAATTTTTACTGTAAATAAAGCCGTTCGACTGTCGCTGCCATGAGCAGCCTTAAGAATAAAACAAGCAAGTTGTGGTTGTACTGTAAACGAGCTCAAGCTATATTATCAACCTCCTTTTTTTTTTTCATCTTGATGTTTCTTTTAGTCATATGTCAACAAATGCTATTAGTGGCTGAAAATCTTCAAACTCAAATTTTTGCCCATTTAATTAGAGCAAGAAAATGTCAATTCCAGGGTGTTTAGTTCAGATAAAGGAGTGTGCTGACCGGTGGTGATCAGCGAAAAAAAGATAATCTCGTAGTGATGCCAAAAAGTTGCCGCCACTCCTCCTGCTCTTGTTGCCGCTTTCAATAAGTTTAGCTACACCTAGCATAAACAGCCATTTATCACTTAAGTCAGTAAAAAGTGGACTTCAACATACATTTGTGTCACACGAGAAAGGTACCATACTCCGTGTACAATGCGAGTACAATGCAATTGTGCTTGCATCTTTTGTACAGTGCAGTGATTGTACACTTTACTTTTCTGGATAACTGCAAGCTCTCAGTCATGACTTGGAAGCTTCTGCCATATGCACTCTGACCCATTTTTATTCTTTTTCATTCCTTTCCTTCCTTCTCGCAATCTGGGTCCACTGTAATTAATTGGTCTAGACATACGTACTCTTGTGCAGCTTCTAGTGGCTGACTACTGACTACCACTTGCTGTGGTGGATCAGCGGCTATGGTGTTGCGCTGCTAAGGACAAGGTCGCAGGGTCAAATCCCAGCCGCGGCGGCCGCATTTCGATGGGGGTGAAATGTAAAAACACTCGTTCTCTGTTGCATTGTGGGCACGTTGAAGTTGGTCAAAATTAATCCAGAGTGCCAAAAAACAAAACACTCTCCTAACATCTGCCCGTGGCTCCTGCATGCTAGGGCAAAGCAAAAGTGTTCTCCACGTGGCTGCTTGCTGGCTTTCTTGTACCCAGAGGTCTGGCGACATGAAAAGCAAACATCTGGCACTCACCCAGCCATAGTGGTTTGCGCCGGTCGGTATCGTAGCTGCCATCGTGCGGTGTCGCAGGCGTCTTCGGGCCTCGTATCTCGCAGCTTGCCATTCGCTGTTGAAATACTGGTTCGCCAATCCCATAGCTGCCATCCACTATTGTGACTCGGGGTCGACGACGAGATACGGACTTTTCCTTTTACAAGGGAAATCCTTACGGCGCACAATTCACATGGAGAAAAGAAGGCAACAGGACAAGTCAGTGATTCAGCCTACTGCGATCGCCGAACATCACAAGAGCAAGGAACTGCACAACTCATAGCAGTGAAAATGCGGACGAAACACTCACCAAAGTTTAAAATCTGCATCAGTCCACAGGAGCACTTCCTATGCGTACATGGCAGCAGTATTTAATTGAGGTGCTAGTTATTTTATTTTTTCACTCGCTTCTCGTACTTTTATTTTTGCACTGCGAAATATGGCGCTGCAGCTGTCTGAAGTTCCTATCTCTCTCATCGTTGCTTGTTACAACAGTACCAAGATGGTGCCATTGCATCAACGCAAAGCTGCATGGTCCATAGTGTGATGGCACTTCCCCGCCCGCCGTGGTGGTTTTGGTGTTGCGCTGCTATGCACGTGGGCGGGATCAAATCTCGGCCAGGGTGGCCACATTTTGATGGGTGCAAAATGAAAAAATGCCTGTGGACTGTGCATTGGGTGCACGTTAAAAAACCACAGGTGGTCAAAATTAATCTGGAGTCCCCCACTACAGCGGGCCTCATATTGTGGTTGTGGCCCGTAAAACCACAGAATTTAATAAAAGCTGGTGTCACTTCCCCAAGGCCAATTTTTTGCCCTATTTTCGTCAACAGCACTGTACAAAAGATTTCTCAACTTCTGCTTCATATCTATCTTTCTTTATATTTCCCCATGTGGTAAAGGAATGCATCAGGTCATGGGGGAAAAAGACGATTTCACTCGCCAACTCGCGCTTCAGAGATATGCGGTCCACCAAACTGGTGGGCAGTAAACAGGAGCAGTGTGGGGCATTTTGCCTGCTTGTCACCCCTGAGTGTCGTAGTGCACTAGGCACAGTACGCTTCTAAATGGCTACAGTTTTGATGTAACACTAGTCACTTTTGCCACACTCATTCAACACTTAGGTCACACCTAAAGGAGACAAGTGTGCTCGCCTGAATTAACTGGCAGTGCATTGCCTCCAAGTGAACATATGTCTGTTAATGTTTGCAGGGGGATTAAAAAGAAATGCAGATACCCGAGCATGTGATCTCGTGCTCCCTAACTGGCAGTTCCAAAAGGTTAGGCACTAGGGTGGCCAGGCCCTTGGGTTCTAATACTTCTCGCATGCACAGGTTTCAAAACCTGCTGGTAGGGAGTGCAACTCTCTACCCCACAGCAAATTAAGTCTTCAATTTATTTCTAGAACGACAGGCGTAGAAGCACCAGCCATGTTGTTTCACTGCTGATCGAGCTTCTAAAAAGCCTGCATCACACAGGCTACTTTCAAAAGTAACGGTAGCATTGCCGCACGGCATGAAAACATAAGAAGCAATAGATTGTACTAAGTGTTTCTTGCTTGTCTTGTCGATGACACTGAAATGAGCGCACTAAAACTGAAACCATGAGTAGCATATGTCCTAATGTTGATATTCTTTCACATCAAATACGTAGTACTTTTATGTTTTCAAAGGTGGATTTTTCATGCGTGTGCACCCATCGAATAGTCCAGTACAATGAGTAGAATTGTGCTATCTGCTATCTGCTAATATTTGAAGTTTTTTCACATTAAAAAAGGACGCCTGGTATAGAGAATGCAATAAAAGCATAGAAAAACAAACCAGAACGATTAATATTGTTACAGCACAACCAAGAGTGGTGTCAAAGTCGGAAGACAATTTGACATGTCGAGGTGGTCGGGGCCGCAGAACTTTCCTGGATCTCGCGGCTGAGCCAGGACAACCATCGGAGTTGTAGGCGTTGATGTGGGCCGTGCCATTTCGGGTTCTGTTTCGTCTATCATGTTGTCCAATCTGAGGCGACGGCCACTGCGGAGCTCCATTGTTGTCTCTCGTGGGTACTATGCACCTCTCAGCAATTTGTTACGTTGCGGAAGTCGCATACCTCCACGAAATGTCACGGGAGGTTCTTGTAAGTTCACAAGGCGTCTGTCCGAAGTACAGGAAGACGGAGCAGTCTCAGCTGGAAACCAATCGAGCGTGCACTACTAATTAGTCGACTTCCTCTTTCACACTTCACCGTGCCAGCACTGATAATCTCCAGTACAGTATTTACAATATTTACAAGAAATGCAACGATGTACAAACAAGACCAATTTCACCTCAACACGTCAAACCGTCTTCTTCTGACTTTGGCACTCTTGGTTGTGCCGTAACAATGTAACAATATTTTTGCAATAGGTGTGGTATCATGTGCTAGATAAGTAACCGACTTCATTGTGGAGCAGCAATGGGATAGACATGCTGACACAGCTGCCCCTAGTACTTCATCATCATCAGCCTATATTTATGTCCACTGCAGGACAAAGCCCTCTCTCTGTGATCTCCAGTTACCCCTGTCTTGCGCTAGCCGATTCCAGCTTGCTCCTGCAAATTTCCTAACTTCATCACCCCACCTAGTTTTCTGCCGTCCTCGACTGCGCTTCCCTTCTCTTGACACCCATTCTGTAACTCTAATGGTCCACCGGTTATCCATCCTACGCATTACATGGCCTGCCCAGCTCCATTTTTTGTTCTCTTAATGTCAATGAGAATATCGGCTATCTTCTAATACTTCAACTATTGCAGATCCTTCAACAAACTTGTGTTCTCATTGCGCCTGGCATGAACCCAAGTTTATGCAGGGGGCTCACATTAATATTACTTGCACTGTTTGGCCATATAGGCAGCCAACTGAACCCTTTAATACCAAGTGCACATGTCCTCCAGTTCTGTTGTTAATACACCAGTGCATTTGGCCGATGTAACCATGTCCACAGTGTGTGAATGAATTGCAGTAACAAGCATTGTGTGAATTTACTTATATGTGAAAAAGGAGTAAGTAGGGCAATACAGGAAATGTATACATAGAAACTATGCGGTATCTTTAAAATTCATATATACTGCTATCCCAGTCTACTGGTGCATTGCAGGGGCAGGTGCAGCATAGGACAACTTTAGCCAGAACAACGAAATAATATTGAACATCATTGAACATTTTCCTCGCATAGAAAATTAACAAAACAATGAAGTCAACAATGAATGTGGTCAATGCATAATGTGATTACCTAATGAAACAGTCTATATTAGAAAATTCACAAGAACATGCAGAAAAGTTAACAATGAACAAGGTTTAGGCACTTCGCACAATTTCATCACATGGCAATTGCCGCAATGAGCCATCTTAGCGATTCCAAAGTTCATCTGTAAATGGCAGAAAAAGAAAATTTAAAGCAATTTAAGAAAAGCATGAACACTTCGATATTCAACAGGCGAGTGTGACATGTAGCTCTGGCTGAAAGACTCGCAAAGCAAATCAGCGTTCAGCATTGATATGACCATTGACAATCTTATAATGGGGGAAAATGCGCTCAAGCATGCGCTTGCATTTGAGCGTGTCAAGTAGTAGATTGCATGCCTAAAGTTAACACATGCATTATCCAATTAAGTAAGCTAAGAATGCATAAAATACACTTATAAATATAGGGATAAGAATGCTACAGAAGTAAAGGTCATGCTTGAATGCAGAAGAAAAGATATGCATTAAGCAGACACAAAATGCACAACACATCTTGGCAACCAAAAATAGCACTGCAATGAAAATGAGGAAAACATTGCTAGTACTGCTTGCAAGTGTACACTAATAAATTTAAATGTACGAATCAGCAATGATGCCATCAAAAATTAACATTGAATGTGCACAGCATGGCAATGAAGTGAAAAAGACGTCAAGTTTTAGTAGAACATTTGTAAATGAACCCATGTATTTTTTCAGGGCCGGAGGAGGACATTCCTCGGAAGCTGGAGTACATGGAGTTTGTTTGCCATGCTCCTTCCGAGTACTACAAGGCCCGCAAGTCGCCATACCCTGTGCAAAAGCCTCCGGGTCCTGAATGTGGTTTCATATGGACTAGGATTGGCCCTCAGATCAGGCCTATTCCCACCCAGGAGGAAGTGTTCGGAACAGTGTAGGTGAACGTTTGTGACTGGTGCGTTTGGCTGTGTTCCTGGAGACATCAGCAAGAAGTTAGATCTGACTGAACAGTGTTTCATGTTTTTTTTTTTTTTCCTGTGCCCTGTGCTTAAGTGAATGACATTATGCTTGAGTGTTTGTATCAAATTTGTGTCTTAGATGTTCTTTTGTGTGTAGGCATAATTGCATTGAATGAGAATGCCACAGGGGAGTTGCAACATAACGAGCCTGTTAGGGTGTAATATAGTGCGAAATGACATGAAGTAATGAGAAGAAAAAAATATAATTTCTTGACCTTTTACACCATAACAAGTAGTACAGTTAAACCTGGACATAACGAAATTGACAGAATTCCCGAAAAACTTTGTTATAAAGAGGATTTCGTTGTATGCAGGTTCGGCACGAAAATTCTAAAAAGAAACACTTACCATATTTACTCGATTCTAACGCGCACCCGTTTTTCGTGACCAAAAGAGAGGGGAAATAAATCCTTTACAGTACCACGCACCTCATGGTTTCATACAGAAATATAACTGTCGCTCAAGACTTACTCCCAATACACTAAAGTTGCGATGACCAAAAAAGTCCCAGTTTCGCCCGAAAGGTGAAGCATCGATTGCGACAGCAAATTAGCAGACAGCTATACGAAGTAAGGATAGTAGTTTTATCGACCGTATAAACTTGTAAACATTCGCTGTTTAACTAAATTAACCTAAGCACACATACTCAGCACATGGTCGAAGCTACGGGAGCTAGGCTCGGAAATGCATAGGAGGCGGCCATATTGAAATGTCGATGGCGATATGGTAGTGCAAATTTAGGGTCGTACTCGATTCTAACGCGCAGGCAATTTTTGGACTTGTTTTATCGGGAGGGGGAAAGGTCACGCCCGTGGCAGCAAAATCGCCGGGTCGAGTGATGCAGGCTCGTCTCGCGCACGCTCGCACGCACACACACATGGTTTGCTCTTGCCTCGGAGTTGCCGTGAATTCGAGCGCGCCAAGCGCAACGCCGCCGCTTCGCATTCCGTCGTGGCAGAGAAGGTGCTTCCAGTTGCTGCTTGCGCAAAAATGACAAAATTTGGGGCTAAATCTCTAGGTTGTCGGCGGGGAAAATTCGTTATTTCGAGGGGGTCTCCCGCTGCCACTTCATTACGTAGAGGTCTCAAATACATGTGCTTCTGTGGAGTAACAGCGGGGAATAGAAAAACTTTGTTATATCCAGGAATTCGTTATATGGAGGTTCATTATAAGCAGGTTTAACTGTATAAACCAACTAGCCCAGCAACAAGTAGGGATTCATAACAAGCTTAGTTGCAGTGACATTAGTAGGGACATTGCATTGATTGTTGCATAATACTGGTAAAGTCACTGGAGGAAAAAAATACCAGTGAGAAACAAAGCTGCACATCAGCACACATATCCGTAACTTTCACACACCAGCGTGTTCTTGAAATAGCGCCTTAATTATTGGCCTCTGTGAAATGGGCAGTTATTGAATTTTCAGGCGCAGAAAGAAGTGCCAGCAAATTGCCTATCAATGGCATTTCAAGTTATGTGGGACATATGGAATTACGTGGACGAAGACAGATTTTGGTTTGGTTGCTAAGGCAGTGCAAGAAAAAAAAAATTGTCATAAGTCGAGTGAGTCGGGAAGAAAACTGCACACAACTACCATTTGCACTCACGTAAAAGGATGCGTCATGTGAGCTCTGCATTCAAAATGCTCATCGCATTATTCCAGCATCTGAAGTGTGCAAAAAGTACAATTCCACAAGCACCAGCTCTCCAGCAGTCACTGTATCCCCATATTTTTGTCACTCCAGCCCAGTTAATTTTTTTCCGAGTGCTCCTCAAAAGCAGGGAAAAAATGGAAAAATTGAAAGAGAAGCAATACTTTTTTTTAATCTCTTTTTTTACCTTCCACTGGTTTTCTTTGCTGCTAGCCAACCTCTTGTCGGAGTCTCCCGCTGTTTCCCCCAGGGAATGCAACAAAGGCACATCTGCAATTGGACTGCTGTAGAATTGCTCTTTCCATTTGGCCACGAAATGCAAAACACAATTGTTTGTTTACCATGTTTACCCTTGTTAGGCCTGTCTTCACATAAGGGCCGCATCTCCCACTTTTTAACACAAAATTTTGGTAGAAAAAATTTCACAAAGCGTCACGTGTATGCTGGCTAAATTCTGCAAGCTGGTATTAGATGGCACTAGTTACCATTTGTTGACTTTAGCAGCATCATCATCATCACTGTACGCCGCCGGGACACGAAGCATAGATCCAATGCGCCTCAACGGTACCAGCTGTGCGGCAGCGCGTTGTTCTGGGCCGGTATTTTGTAGCGATGCCTTTCCGATGCTAATGCCTTTTCGCGCTTTTCGCATCTTGGTCAGCCGGCCGAGAGCGGTAGATGATGAGACTAGTATAGAATAAAGCAACGCATCGCTACAACATTACGGCCCTGTTGCATTGTGCCTTCTGGCTCGTTCCACTGGTGACAATGAGGAGGCAGCTGACCGCATATGCTGCAGCCTTCAAGCTCTAGGTGATTGCATGGACAGAATATAGTAGCCGTGTGGCTGAGTGGAAGTAGACAAAAAATGTATGTGTCCTTGGAAAGAACTCGCCACTACCAACCAAACCGGAACGCGTTTTGATGTAAACAGTGCAAGTTCCCAAGATTTGAGGAATAAGTTGTGCTTTACATAACAGTCTTGAGTGCAGTTCGAGGCCTCAGTGAACAGCCATAAGCCTGCCTTCTGTAAAGCCTGCACCCTGTAAAAAAAAGTTTACCAGTTTCACCCTATGAGCAAAGCATTGACAGGGACAGCAAGCTTTAGCATTGTGGTTGAACTCCTCGGATAGTGTTCCAACTATACGCCAGTGTGACATGCTGGCGGGACGCGGCACAAAGGCAACTTCTGCTGGGCAGAAGAAACAGCTCTGTGGCAGCTGCCAGGCGTCTCACAAAGCTGGCATGATGAAGAGCAATGCCATTGGTGTTTCAGGCATCGCACCTCGATGGTGCACGACATGGTACTGATGAAAAACCGTCGACATTAGTCATTGCCCAGTGAAATGTTAGATAACGTTAGCTTGACGGTTGCTACATGTTTTGCTCAGACCAGCGCATACGCATAGCAGCTCAGCAGGGATGCTACTGTGCTTACAGTTGTGCACAATGCTCATGCCATTCTTCTCCAGAGTGTGCACCTTGGGGCAGTGGCACAATCATCTTGATGTCCGTCGTGCTGGATAGCCACCAGTGCACCACCTTTTAGTTGTGTAAGTTGCAGATACTGTGGCTTGTACCTCCTGTAAAGGCCTTCTTTATAGTGCCAAACCTGATGGGAAAGGGATATCCCACCTACTTTCTGTCAATATCTTCAATGTAATTTTTGTTGTTGCATGCACGGAGGTCATTTGGTGAGGAAGAGTTAAAGGAGTATTTTGGAATCTAGAAATTCTGCCAGGTGTTTCTCACATGTAAAAAGATGACACTTTGCAAGTGTGAAGACTGGAAAGATAATTTGGGGGGGGGGGGGGGGGGCAGCCTGGCGTCATAGTGACGTTATGACATGGAATGAAATTTGCCGATGTTGGGTAGAAGTAAGGTACTATAATGATTTCGTTCGTAAAAAGTGCGAGTGCTGCACGTATTTCTTCTATCTGCACTCATGTGTGACAGCTTCACAATTGCGAAAATGGAGCAAGCCATTGTGTGGTGATCATAGGTCGGCATACTCGTTTGCAAGTGCACTTACTCACACTTGCTCCGCTCTCACTTCACAGTCATGAGATAGAGCGTTAGGGAGCGGCAAAGCATGAATGTGAGTGAGTTCCGGTTAATGTGAGTACGAATGAGTGATAGTGAGTTTGACTTTATGCGAGTATGAACGGGACTGATTCAGTGAGTGTGAGTGGGCGTGAGTATGTACGTGAGTAAGTGCCTGCAAGTGTGAATAGAAGCGACTGTGAACGTGTGTGAGTGAGTATCCGCTTATTCTGCCAGCCTATGGTCATGACGTCATGATGTATGCACCTCTTGGGTACCAGAACCGAAACTGGTTCACAGAAACAAGTACAGTGTAGACAGCTTATAACGTAAGTCGCCGGAGTCGCGAATATCCGCACTATAAGCGGTGCCGCACTATAACCAAAGCAACAATTTTCAAGGCCCGCACAAATGCAAAACATGTGCAGCAAGCCGCCACGTGTATGCGACAGTCGAGGAATGCGGCTAGAACGTTTGCATTCAATTTACGGTTGAATCTAGTTAATTCGAACCAAACCACGTGGTGGCGCCTCCGACCGGCATTGCTCCGGCACCGCCATAGAGTAAAAGCTTAGGAGAGACCCCTCAATGTCTCGCGCGAACAAAACAAAAAAAAAAGAAAAAAAATGCGGCGGAAATTTCACCCTCTCTGGTTACGCCGGAACATTCTGCGTTACGCCGGAACATGCGTGTACGTGCCGACGTCTCAGCGACACTACCGTAGCCACGCATAGAAAATGGAAGTGAACACTTCTTTCTCCTTTATGCTTCCTCTACTTTCTAGTCACGTGTTGGCCTTTCATGCTGCGTCTACGGCGCAGAGGGAAGCAGCGGCGCTGTCCCTGGCCGGCCAACGAACTGCCAACGGCGTGGGCAGTTTCCCGATAACGGCAGAAAATGAAACTTCGGGGAGCTGGAGCGGCGGCGCGCTGCCTGCACAGCGGCGGGCAAGCACGGTGACAGTGGAAAGTGAGGGAGCTACGAGGGAGGGCGAGGGGAGCCACCGAAGCGGCGGAGTTGCCGAGGCGAAATCCGCTTCCCTGCCGCCCTCCTCCACGGTCTCCGCATGCGCCCTTCGCCGTGCTGTGCCAGCGCCGCCCGCTCCCTGAAGTTTCGTTTACTGCCGTTATCGTGCAGCGAGCGTTCGCCGGCGTTGGCAGTTTCGTGGCCCTTGCTCGCTATGCACGCCGTGATATTTCACGACTCGCACTCAAGATTCTCGTTTCAGCCTCACTGGCTGTTCGCACCATGTGCCCTTCTCCTCCACTTCATCTCTCTTCCTCGAGCACTCCTTGGGGCACCCGTATGAGGGGAGCGTTCACTGTCTCCGCTGACTTCCGAATCCCAGGCAGCCGCACGTTAACTGGTATTTCGTTTCCGGCAACTGCACTATAAGCGATACGTGTATACATAAGTGCTATGGGAAAATTAACGGGAGTCTGAAAAGACCGCACTATATCCGGTCCTGCACTATAAGCGGTTACGTTATAAGTGGTCTATACTGTACTCTAATAAGTTATTTTAGGCGCTCTGACGCTTGCCAGTAATTTTTCTAGGGTTTAGGGAATTTGGACCATTTCATCTGCTCTTGTCACGCTGCAGAATTGCAGGTCCAGAATGCCAAGTGTTGACCATTTGTATTTCTTGCTTTCACACCATCATCGCACGCCTTTTATGCGTATTGCCTTTCGTCTTGTTGCTATTCCTTATGTCTGGTGTTGTGTAAGTTGTTTTAATGCGAGAGCATTACTTGGCTCATTGTGCTACCCCACTGTCATCAAAAAGCCTTAGCAGAAATGTTATGGCAGAAGAACGGCACACAAATTACGTCATCTTCATCTAACTTTTAAAAAAATCAAGGGCACTTGGGTATCCCTCTGTGGATGAATGTGAAAGCATTGTGACGTCTCTCCGATGATGCCTCGGCCTCATTGACGTACTTGCGTGGATGTCTAAAGGAGCCGGGCGCAGCTACTGACTGAGAAATCGAAGTCATAGGTTCGTCTGTCGTAGCACATGACAGAACTCAGCAGAATCACCGCACCGATTGGCAGCACCGCTATGCACGGCGCTATATATAGACCGGCCACACAGTTGCCGCTTCCCGGCAACTGCAGCTTATGCAACCGTAATCTTTAACGGGATACGTTTTCGGCGAATGCTATGTGCAAAGGCGAGCTTTCTCATTCTTTTATTTCTTTCCCCTGCACGGCCAGCGCCGCAGATGCTTTTAGCGGATGTGCAGAGGTGAGTGCCATCTGGTGGTGCTTCAAGAAAACCAGCAGCCTCCGTGGCATGCACCTTCTGTTGATCGGCAGTGAGGCAAATTCTATTACAGATTTTGACAGCAAGTCGCTGTTGCAAGGCCAGAACACTTATGCATAAAAAACTAATGGGGCACCTAAGCAATTCTTATGATGCTTAAATGCGAGAGCATTACTTGTCGCTGAGTGTACCGTAGCCGCTTTTCAAGTTGTTGGGGACTTGGGTGGTGAACGTCATTTCGCTGTAGTAGCGAGATGACTTTTCGTACCATCTCCGGGGATGCTGCCGAATTTTCCGCTTCATGAGCCATATAATGCTTTCGCTTTAAAAAAATAAAGTGGCCACGGTGAGGATTTGATACTCTGCCCCACCGCCACTGCTACCACTCCGTAGCCGAGCACGCTAACCACTGCGCCAGCATTGCATTGCGCCATCGTTGCAACAGGTGACAGTGATGAATATCTTCGAGGCTGGGTTCTGCCTGGCAGGCGATGCACTAGATGGCGCATGATAGGAGTGGCTCCAGTGTCGGCACTATGGAGTCATCATCACCCGAAGTTGAATAGCTCACGTCTACATGATCAGGTGAGACAGCAAAGCATGGCCGGAGGCGTCAGTTGATTGCCAACGAAGTACGAGACCATCGTAACGCAGTGAAACGTGCAAAGCGAGCTACTACAGCGAAATGACGTTCACCACCCAAGTCCCCAACAACTTGAAAAGCGGCTACGGTACACTCAGCGACAAGTAATGCTCTCGCATTTAAGCATCATAAGAATTGCTTAGGTGCCCCATTAGTTTTTTATGCATAAGTGTTCTGGCCTTGCAGCAGCGACTTGCTGTCAAAATCTGTAATAGAATTTGCCTCACTGCTTGTGCATCATTGATTATTTGTGCCCTTTTATCGTGATCAATTTAAGTTGCCTCATTGTGTTTTGGTAATTCATATGAGGAATGTAGCTTTTGCATTCACCTGCAATAGTTCTTGAATCAAATATATTGCTGACCTTTTTGCTCCCACCAGATTGGCGCACAGTCCCCTAATAGCAGTGCAACAATTAGGTTCGAGCTCGTTCATCAGGCTGAGTTTATACCGGTGTTACAAAGTCTGCTTTGTAGCATCGTGCTGTGGTTGGATGGGAAACAAAAAATTTCACGAAAGTTTATGTGGTCAAAACAAACCTTACTAGTTGCAAGCAATTGGTCACACACATGCACCCTGTCACGATTTCAAGATTTCGAAAAAGTATGCACTAATCAGTATCACAGAATTTGCTCTTGCTTTTATATTGTGTAAAGTGTGCTACATTGTTGCAAATGTTAGTTGTTGCAATCGTTGCTTTTTGTTTGTGAGCACGATTACAGTGAGACTTCTGCAGTGTAATTTTACAGTCTTATAAGTGGCATCCACATCGCACAGCCCCTCTCTTCTCCCCTAATAACCAACGACTTCACAGTAATAAAAGCCAATGAACTTAGCATCAGAAGGAGGGAAAATACAAAAAGGAGGGAACGACTGCATTGCACCACGGCTTGCGAGCATAATATTTTTATTAAGGACTGGCCAACTTCATAACATGCAGGTAATCGGGTAATGCGCAACCTCCATAATTTGACCCTTGCAGTACCGCAAGATTTGTTAGAATTATCCGAATGGTTGCATTAACAAATGGTGGGAAAGTGAACGAATTCAAATATGTTTTATTGCTCGAAGTAGTTTGTAATGTCTTTCTGCTTTTTGCTCTTAAAGCACAACTCAACCAGCATGCAACAACAAGTGCTGATGTGTTTAAACACTGCCTCAGCATTTAAAAGACAAGAAAAGTAAGGTAAGACAGCTTCGTGGCCTTGGAAAGCCGTATGCTGAATTTCTTGTTTTCAAACCTTACTGCATCTTCGGCTGGTCATTTGGGAATGCGCTCTCGCGAACAGGGTACTCTTCGACTGGTCGAAAGAGAGCATGCATCTTGCATTTGGCTGGTTCCTTTCGATCACGCTCCTCCCATGTTGAGTGCTACCCCAATTGGCAACAGCATGTCAGTGCCAGTTTTCACTATAACGATTATTTGAAATTTTATTGTCAATTGAAATAGAAGTGTGAGAGCTACGGATAGTCGTGAGTCAACTTGAAAACAACCATTAGTAGCGTCTAACATAGGAAGAGATGCAAGACAGAACGCCAAAAGCGACCGGTGATGTCATGGGCACCATTTTATGTACACATATTCTTTTGGTGACAAACAGCTGTACAGTTCTCCTTTAGCCGGCTTGCCATGTGATGGCTTTTATAGGCATTGATCTCGCCTCAAACAGGCATTGTGTTCTGTGGCCACAACTGGGTTATGTGTCCTATATTTTTTGGGCTGACAGTTCACTTGCAATCATCTATGTTCAATTTTGAAACATACTGTGTATTTTGACTCTTTGGCTGTAGCAAAATAGTGAACAATAAAAGGTAGTAACCAACACTGCATGTGTCTGTCTGCAGCAACCAATTTCTTACTGCAGCTGCAAGGGAACACAAGTGAGGGACCTCCTTCTTTTTATTTTTTATCGTTGTCAAGATAAGGAAGTCATGGAATCAAAACTGAAAGGAAAGGTGTGCAAATATTAAATTTTTTATTTCAAAGCGAATTCGAATATGAAACCAAGTGCAAATTGAATTGAATATTTCTTGAATATTTCTCGAATACGAGTCCTTTGGTTTCGCAAAAATGCTATTTTTTCGCCAACCAAAAGTACGGGGGGGGGAAAAAAAGCTTTATTGCACAGCAAGTCGGATACAGGAATATCGTGTCAACAAAATTCTATAGTAGCTTGACGGTATAACTGCAGTTATTTATTGTTGTACTGAAGGAAAGATAACTGCTTGACATGTTCAGGGAGCAGTAACAACCCCTTGCCTGTCACAATTCCTCCAGACACCAAAAAGAGCTGCTCACTTGACACACTAGTGTCTGGTATCTGCAGGTATCTCTTCGGAAACAGAGCTAACAATGGGCACCATTCCTGTACCGCCACTCACATGGATCTTTTTGGCACATATCATGCACATATCTTTCAACTTATTCAACAAAATTACTGCTGCTTGATCAGCTTATCGATGTATTTATACAGTGCTCACGTGGAAGGAGCGCCTTCAGAAGCTTTCACTGTTGACATATCTCTGTTGATCGGTGCACAAATTGCAGTGCCATGTATTTAATGCAGTTTGCCATTGAAGCCATCCTGGTGGTTGGTACTCAAATACTTTAGAATGACGGTCTAAAAACATTGCCAAGATTGCTTCTTGGTCAAATTTGTAGTTTGGAAACCGTGTCTTCAGGCACTTAGCCAGATTAGTAGCAGAGGTTTGCACCTGGAGGCCATTGTTGTCCAGAAGCAAGAAGAGGCATCACAATTTGGGCACATGAGCTGATAATGTTGGGTAGCCATAAGCACTAGCATGGGCCCCGTGACAGTGCCCCTTTTTACGTTTTGATATGCTTCACTGCGATACATTTTGTATGCTTTGCCGCAGAACACTGATTTATTGCAGTGAAGCTGACTTAAAGAACCGAAAACACCAATTTTGGGGGATTAGAATAGTAACTTTCGAATCGAATATTCGCACACCACTACTTCAAAGAGATCTTGTTTTCCTGAAATCTGAAACTTGAGGCACTGTGTAGAAAATTTTGCCTTTTCATTACAACAGTGGTTGTCATTGTCATTTTAGTGTCTCTTTCACACAACAGATCATTAATTGGGGTGTTTATTTTTTTATTAAGGGGGGGGGGGGGGGGCAGCATGGGGCCTTGGTATCTTTTTGAAGGATTTTGTTGAATATATGCGCTTCATCACTACTTCCAGAAGGCTGTCATTCACAAGGAATTCAAATACAACAGTCTACTGTCATTTTCAGATCAAGACTCAAGTGTGCACTAAAGATCAAACATTGTTGGTCTCAAAACAGTCTCAAATAGAGTAGACTCCGCTTAAACGAACCTCGAAGGGACAGAAATATGTGTTCCGTCTATTTGAAGTTTCATTAAGCGAAGGACACAATAATCGCCATGAACCTTTTTATTCTAAAAGCCTCCAAGTGTTTTGATATTTCTGTGTAGTAGACAATGACAACGTAGTAATGTACAGTGTAATGACAAAGACCATGACAGTGTAGTAGCCATAGCTACTACATTGTCATAGCGTTGGCTATGACCAAACTCGATGTCCAGTCCGTTGTTTTCAAGTTCTTCTAGGAACTGTTTTGTGGTATGTGCAAAAGAAAACTAGAAATATGTATATATGTATATGTACTTATTTGTATATATACATATATATGTATGTACATGTTCACTGTGGAAGAGCGATCTGCAACTAACAGGTCAAGCTTTTCTACTTATTATCCAGCACCCTCACAAGCTGCCTACGGTGGGTGCATTGGTGGCTCGTGTTTGCGCCATCAGTTGCAGAATGAGGGTGACAAGCGTCTGGGGTATTTTAAGTGCAGGCGGTGCATTACTGGCACATTCTTTACCTCTGTTGAGTTGCAATGCGGACTGGCAATATTCATATCTTATTCATGGGCCTCCTGAAGCTTTTGCTATGGGCCCAGCAATTTAGCAAAAAGCTGGAATGCAAACTCTGCAAAAAATAATTTATTCAATTCTATTCTTACGAAGCAGATGGTCATTTGGGGAGGGGAGGTTGCGTTCCCACTCGACAAGTGGTTGTAATAATGGGCTTCTAATTATTTCAGTTCATTGCTGTTGCAGCCTTGACAGATCAACAAAGGGTATGCCATCTATTCGCCCATATTTAAATTATTTGTAGTGGGTATAGTAGTAGTAGAAGTAGTAGTAGGTCGACGTCTGTTAATTCGATCCTGATAGGACCAACGAAAATGATTGAATTATCCAGCGGGTCAAATTAAACAAGAGGTAGAAAAAACGCCACAGAAACCGCTTCTTCGTTGGCAGTATTTGCCCGAATTTAACACGTACCCAAATCAAACGTGCGCTCACTTTCTCCTAAACAAAGTATAAATCTAATGTGCACCTGATCTTTTAGCAAGAAAAATGGGCAAAGGTCTAATATGTGTTGCATAGCAGCCGATTTCCCAAAGCCACCTACACCACATGATTTAAAGTCAGCTTCGCAGCAATACACTAACGTTATGTGATAAAGCATACAATTCTATGCTTCTGGTTCTGAATCCAGCTGCTGTGTGGCTGTAAATTGGCATTGTGGAGCAAGAACGCAAAATGCTTCACCTTTTCTGCCAGAATTGGTCCAGTGAATGGCAGATTCAGTGCATGGGCATTAAGAAACCACTGATGAATGGCCTCCTCCATGTCTTTTTGGGCTTTAGACTAAACTTGCTTGAGGAAATGGTTGGCTGAGGAAGCTCGTACTTCTCCATCAACTTGTGCATTTTCTTGCTGTTCTTGTGATCCTTCACGATGCTGTGGTTTTGTGATCCTTCGCGTTGCTTTGGTTTTTTCCAAGAGTAGTTGCTGTATGTTTACTTTTTGCTGGCTGGTAGTCCATTATGGAGGAAGCAAACTCGAATGGCACAGCATCGTTAGACCGATGAAAATGTCGCCACACGTAGACTACACTAGCATGGTGGCTACTGGCTATGCACATGCATCTACATAACCAACCAAACAAACAAAACAAAAGACAATGCGGGTCATGCGACCAACCATGGTGGAAATGGATCAGGACAAAGCCTCCAGAGAAGTGGGGAGGGTGGAACTTTCCACTTCCACCTTGTGCCTGTTGGCCTGGCTCCATCGGGCTTGCTCGAGCACTGCTTCCAGGGAAAGACAGGTTGACCGATGTACAACTTGCGTTGAGGCATGCCACAAATTTGACTTACTTTTGTTAAAGTTGTAGTTTCAACATGGCACCAGCATGGTACTGGTAACTATTGCATATTGCTCGGACCTTCTGTCCACCTAGTATTGGCTAGTGCTTGCCAGATCTTTTGTTATAACCGATATCACTACACAGCAACACTGTAATATCATGGCCATTGGATAACAAAAAAAGGTGCAGCTTGTTGCATCAGGCGGGCTGCAATGGGCGTGAATGTCACAGCCGCATTCTCGACCGCTTGGCTGGGCCAAACGGCGCTAGCTGACGGGTATGGGATGCCTCGGCTTCCACGGGCATCGGCGTTCCATGCGCGTTCCTCACACGTTGTCTATGCAGATCCCAGACAACAGTACCCGACTGGTGGCGCTGCGGCGGATGACACCGTTTTCGATGCACGCGGCCTACCTTTTTTTTTTATCCAGCAGCTGTGGTAATATATAATGGTTCGGAAGTTATGCTATATAGTTGTAACGGTTCGGAAAGTGAACCAGTCACTTGCCCTTGCATGATTCATTAGAATTGCAGTTTCGTCAGCAAAAGCACCATTCTGACCAATCGTGCGAGCACAAGGAAAGGTTCGCTTTCTGAACTGGTATAAAAGTGCAGGTGCTGCTGCCTTACTTCCGCCAGTGTGTCACTTTGCCGCTTGCCGCTCGCGTCTTTTTGAAGGGGGCGCCACTACATCCGAGAAAGCGAACAGCTAATTTGGCACCACAGGGCAGGTGTTTCAGGATAGCTTGGGGTCTGGAGAGGCGAAATTAGGAAAAAACACCGTCCCACAAGTAAGCTGCTGGACAGTGGGATCCTACGGCAGTAAAATCGGGACGTGTCTCGCCTAAATCTGCGCATCTGCTCAGCTTAGCTTTACCTCTCCTGCATTCCAAGGGCCCACTTCCCCCCTTTTTGTCAAGACCCACACCCCAACAACTGCTGCCTCCTTTGTCTACCTTCTTGCTGAGTAGAGCATCTCCGCAGACATTTCTACATGTTCAGCATTTCACAGGAATCCCTAAGTTCACGGTGCTGCAGGTGTGTGCTGCAGCTGTTCTGTGTCTGACATGCAGATGCAATTGTGCATGGTGCCACTCACTCATAGCCCCAGTGACTCCTTCGAGAAGAGTGCATGGGCTTTTGTTTGAATTTTATGCTGTTTTTGTGGCTACACAAGTGTCATACTTTGAAGTCACGATCTTCAATACATGATCTATGCACTGAATTGTCTGTCTGCAATGCCCAAGCCTGGTGAGAGGCTATGTAAGGTGCCTAGGCTCTGTGCCCGTGCACTGCCATTCAGTGTGCCATGCACACACAACAAGCTACATGCAAAGAGCCCGACAGAGTGAGATAAACGACACAGAGGCTTTTGTGCCCTTGAAACCTTTGGGGTCATATGAATGCAGTCCTCAACTGATGCACAACCCTGACAGTGGTGCTAAAACAAAACTCCACACAATGGAAAATCATTCAAGGAGAAATCACGAATTGGAAAAACATTCAAGGAGAACTCGTCTACGATGACTATTCAAGTATGCAAATGTCATGTATGAGGCGTGCACTGTAGCTGGGCACCCATCTCCCTCTGATCGCGCTGCTATCCGTGCATACCCAGGGGCACATATCCAGTGGCATGCACCCAAGTTGGTGTCAAAGAGGTTCATTCAAGAGCAGCACATACCTACGAAAAAGGCTCACATTTTTAGACTTCACTGCCTTCGGGATTGGCACACATTTTCAGACTGCACTATCTTTTGAATCGGCACACATTTTTGGTTTTGTTAGATAGCTGGAAAGAGAGTGGTCCGACAGTGCAAAGAATGCTATTCTAATTAGAGGGCACATTGCTTGGAAACTGATTTCATTCAACTACGAATACTCAATAAATTAAATTTGATGCTAATAGTGACTATCTTTCATAATATTAACCCCTATTTGCTGGGCTTGTAGTTGGCAACTATATTTTGCTACAGTAGCATGCCACAGTGCCATATAACAGCAGGAATTGACAAAATGAACATTAGCGATGGCTCTCGGCCTATCTTAAAGTGAAGTTTTCATTACCTGCCTGCCCGGGATTGGTTGTGTCATGGGGGCTGATCCTGGAGACAGTGTTATAGTAGACTGGGCCAATCCCAGAGATGCCATAACCAAATCTGGGTTAATACCAGAGGCTGTAATTAAAACCATTGACCTGGATAGCCGATCGTGATACCTGTGTATGATACATGTTCTTGCAAGGGTTTTAATGTAGTTTTTATCACAGGCCTATCCAGAAGGCAGTGAATCAAATGTGAGTGGAATGAACCTGATAATGCTGTCACATTGCAGTTGCTAAAGTAGGCTTGCTTCTTTGCCTTTCTCCAAGTTTGGCCATGGTGTTTAGCCACGTAGACGTAATACGGCGTCTCTCACACAGCTGAAATAAAGAGGGAAAAGCTTAAAAAATAGCTGCGGCATTACCATAGAGGAGTTAGCAGAGGGAGCAGTTGTTAATAACGCCACAAAAGGTGTTCGTATAATTCAGCATGACGGTAAAGGACATTTACTAATGTCTCGAATGGGAGCTGCAGTTGATCATGTATTTGCAAGCGGTGTAGGCGTGTTAAACATCAAGAGTTACATTTAATACTCCTCAGTGCATACACCCGAAATTGCCATTCTACCTTTACCACGAGACCAACATCTCAATATTGAGAGTGTGATGAAAGCCTTTGACAAGCATTGCATCCACTTATCCCCGCGGTAAGTGGGATCCGCATATTTCCCTCACACTTGCCGCTGGTATTCACTCATCGTGGCTTTGTTCTTCAGCTACCATCATAGGTCGGCGCACTCACTCATGAGTGCACTCACTCACACTCACTCGCACTCATTTAAAAGGCGTAAGTGCGAGTGAGTGCCAGTGAGTGTGAGTGCAGGTGTGTGCGAGCGCGAATGAGTGCCAGTGAGTGTGAGTGCAGGTGAGTGCGAGTGAAAGTGAATGCCAGTGCGAGTGAGTGAGTGCCAGTGAGTGTGAGTGTAGGCGACTGCGAGTGAGTGCCAGTGAGTGTGAGTGCAGGTGAGTGCGAGTGAGTGCCTGTGAGTGTGAGTGGAGGTGAGTGCGAGTGAGTACCAGTGAGTGTGAGTGCAGGTGAGTGCGAGTGCGAGTGAGTGCCACTGACTCTGAGTGGAAGTGAGTGCGAGTTCGCGTGAGTGCCAGTGAGAGTGAGTGCCAGTGAGTGTGAGTGGAGGTGAGTGTGAGTGAGTGGAGGTGAGTTTGAGTGAGTGCAGTGAGTGTGAGTGGAGGTAAGAGCCAATGAGTGTGAGTGTGAACGTGGTGAGTGCCTGTGAGTGAGTGGAGACGAGTGTGAACGTGACTGAGTGCTGTGAGTGTGAACGTGGTGAGTGCGTCTGGGTGCATAGAGGTGAGTGTGAACGTTAGTGTGAGTGCAGGTGAGTGTGAACATGAGTGAGTGCTTGTGAGTAGAAGTGAGTGTGAACATGGTGAGTTTTTGAACGATAAGCAGAGGTGATATCGGTTCACCTTGCTTGTGGAAAAATGGAGGCACGTTGTGTGTACAAGCTCACTCGCTGTGATGACTTATCGTGCTAGCAGATTGTGCACGCCAAGGTAGAAACCACTCACTAAGGTTGTAATAATCCAAGGTTCAGGCATGAGTGAGACAATGTATAATGAAATGAGCGGATATATTATATTGCGATAGCAATTATATGGACACTCCAAGCGAACTTCTGCCGTGGTCGTGGACGTCGTTGTGAGGTTCCGTATAAAGTCCAAACACGGTAAAATCGTCGCCCCGTGCTGGCGGTACGCTGCATGTGCAAGTGCAAGCTTGCGAGGGTCAGCCGACACTTGCTGCTCAATCTCGCGCACGCGAGGGAGAAGGCGGGGTGGAAGCGCGCTGCTTCTGTCAGGCACGGGGGGTAGGGGGGGTAGGGTCGTCTTGCTTTGGCGGCGGCCGCGTGGGTGTCGTATCTTGAAAGCGATCTGCGACGTGGAAAAAGTGCGCGCTTGCGCGGGCCTCCTCTTCAGAGCGATTTGCGACGTGAACTATGTTCAACTAGAGCTGGCAAACTTCGTATGCGCTGTGTTTTCGACGTTTAGTTCGCTTTGAAGCGAGAGGCGGCACGAAGGTCAATTCGCTCGTGGCTATAGCTGCGCCTCCTTACTCCAGCGTTCTGACAGCGAGTTTCCGCGGTCATCGAGCCAGATGCGTTCATGTTTACCTGTGTGCGCGTGACACTGTGCTTGTCTATTTAGTTAGTAGGTGAATGTTTACAAGTTTATACGGCCCATAGCTCTCTACTAATTTGCTATCGCAATCGAAACTTCGCCTGTCGGGCGAAAGTGCGACATTTTCTATAATACGCCAGGGAATACGTATGGGCTGGAGCGCTGATGGCAGACATATCCAAATCATGACCGGCAAATTTTGCCATGACTTCCACTGAGTGAAGACGCTTAATACCGTGTGATTTGCTACAGCTTCGCTGGTCATTCACCTTCAGAGGGTGGAATGGCTCCTCATTTTCTTCCTGCTTCCCTCTTAAACATACACGTACAGGCTCCTTATATAAACAGGCAGAGCGGAAGAGGGACTAGCCAAGTTAGCACAGAGTAACAGACACACACGCTCGCATACATGGAGAAAAAGCGAAGATGCAATGATAGATACCGCTTTGTTCTCCCTTTTGTGTTTGTTTCGGCGTTAAGTGGTTGACTAAATATACGGACAGTCAATCTCTCCCTCTATTCCCCGCTCTCTTGGCTCAATCCGACCTAAGGGGAGCTTAGCGAGCATGGGCGGCAAGCATGCACATGTCTAATGTCAATGACAGAGAGATGGACAGAGAGAGTTTGGGGCTGACGTCAATGTTTATGTCACCATGAATAAATTGAAACGAAAACTTTAGTTGTGCTAGTTTTTCTCTACTTTGCAGTGTTAATAAAGGAGCTCTCTGATAATTCAGTCAATGAATTCGTTGTATTGATTAAAACATAACCTTATTGCCTTCCTCTGCACCCCTTCCATTCTTGCAATGAGTTCTTTTGTGTACGGAAACCAAACAATATTGGAGTGCTCCACCACTGTTTGAACAAGCATTTTGTAGGCCAGTAAATTTTATCTGGGGACGCAAGACGAAGGTGTCTTCTCAGAAAGACGAGTCGCTTTAGTGCTCAGCATGTACATTGATTTCCACTTGAGGTCTTTAGTTATCATGGCTTTCCATTGGAGAGCGTATGTTAAAGTGACACCTAAATATTTACGCTGAAATGCACAAGTGAGAGGTGTGTCATTAATAACGTAAGTAAACTCAGATATCTGTTTCTTTCTTACTGTTAGCGTTACAGATTTTTAGGCATTTAGAGTCATGTGCCACTCCTGACACCAAGAAAAGGCAGAATTTTGTATATGGTGATTATCACTGTGATAATTTCTCGGTATGAAATACAATAGTCAGCGAATAGACGGATGTTACCATGTAATCGGGAAGGCAAATCTTTTATGTAAATTAAAAATAAAACTGGGTCCAAAACACTGCCTTGGCGCACTCCCGATGCAACAAGTGCTAAATTGGAAGCTTCGTTATGAATATACACGAATTGTGAGTGGTATAGTTCGGCACAGTGACTCACGAGTGCACTCACTCACACTCGCACTCATTTCAAAGGGGTGAGTGTGAGTGGAGGTGAGTGCGAGTGAGTGCGAATGCAGGTGAGTGCGAGTGAGTTCCAGTGAATGTGAGTTCAGGTGAGTGCGAGTGAGTGCAGGTGAGTGCGAGTGAGTGCCAGTGAGTGTGAGTGGAGGTGAGTGCGAGTGAATGTCTGCGAGTGTGAGTGGAGGTGAGTGCCAGTGAGTGCCAGTGAGTGTGAGTTGTTACGTTCGGCGACCAGCGGGGGCAGCGATCTTGGAAGCGTCTCCTGATTGCCTGCGACTAATCGCTTCGGGAGGCTGAAAAGCCGTCCCGCCGGGAAAAGATCAGCGGCGACACCTTGTCTCTACACCTTACAAAGAGTACGTGTCTCGACACTATAGGAAGAGGAGACTCTTGGAAAAGTAGACGCGTTCTCACGGCCGCTCACAGACCAGCTGGCCGCCAAGGCAGTTCTCCAAACCCGTTCGATGGCTGGCCCATTCCGAGAACAACCAACGCGTCAAGTTTGGCGCGAGGCCACCTGTCCTACGAGCGTCTCCTCCTTTCTGAGGGGCAGTGCGCAGTGTGTGCCCGAGGGAATTTCTTCGAAGGTGCTCGGGAAACAAAGGCGACGGGGGAGTATGCACACCCTCTCCCTCAAGGCGGAACCTACGTGGACTTTCGACGCTCCGATTGGAGGATGGTGGGACCGCAGCTTGGACAGAGGGGTTTTAAGAGGACTGTGGGGGCCATCGAGAGTGCTCTCCCATCTGCCAGTGCTCTCCCATCTGCCGAGTGCTCTCCCATCTGCCCTGAGATGTAGCCAGTGCTTCGATGTAGAGTGCTCCGACCCAGTCAAGCTAGACTGATGAGACGTACCGTCTCGTTCTAATACTCGTGATGTAAATAGTGTAAATAAACCCATTACTCTTCATTATCAATGAGAACATGTTCCTGCATTCAAGTCCGTCCTCAACCCCAACAACTGGTAGCAGCGACTGCGTAGGCAAGACCCGCAGTTTGACGTCAAACTCGGATAGACCACGACCCCCAGCCCCAATAACTGGTGAGCAGCGGTGAGATTGACCTCACGGATTTTGGGATGGACGTGGTGACCGACCGGTATCCTGATCAAGTTGGAGGCGACTTGGGAATGACCACCTCTTGCAACTGACTGGATACGGCGGAGAAGGACTGGTGATATGGTGCTGCTTCTGTGGGTAAGCGTTTGGTTTTGGCTGTAGGATTTACCAGGCTTTAATTTCTGTTTTTGTAGAATTGAATCGCTGGGGATCTTTTACTTGTATTCTGATTCAGAATTCTGATTTGCGTGGTTAGCGCAGCAAGTATTGTGTGACAGCAGAGCCAAAGCTTAAAAGTAGCGACCATGGTCCTGTTGAGTTTGACGAGAGCTGGCCTGTTGTGGTTGTGTGAGGAGCTCGAGGTAGACGTAGAGGATGACTTAGCAGAAGCAGAGATTCGTAAAACCATTCTCCAAAGTGACAATGATTTGTATATCATCGAACATCTCGGTAACAAAATTATAAGCAAAATACAGAAGCAGGAACCAATTAGGCAGAAACAGGAAAAAATTAGACAGGAACAGGAAGAAAAGAGGCAGGAATTGAAAAGAATATTCCAGGAGAAATGCAGTCCGGAAGAGAGGCAAGCAAGCAGGGAGTATGTAGCATCGGTGGAGAGACACATTGGACGTTTGCAGCAGTCAATCGAAGAAAGAGATCGGTGGCTTGAGAAATCTGTAAGTTGGAGGCAGCGAAAATGGGAGGAAGTCGCTAGCAGGGTTTTGCCAAGAGCCGAAGAGGTTAGTACCTCTGAGGTTAGCAGCGAGTTCAAAGATGAACTTAATGTGTTAGCTGCTAACGATGCCTTAGTGGCGACAGAGGCCGTTGAAGGCCGTAGTGAGAGCCACGAGGTGCTGTGCCAACAGAGCACTGTAGAGACAGCTAGGCCAGCTGTGAATGAATTGGCACAGTCACCGTGTGTGGGCGTCGCAGGAGTTGTTAGCGAGGTCGTTAACAAGGAACAGGGCACTGCTGACCCGACAGACACGAGCACCCAGGTCGAGTCAGGGCTGCGTGCCGATGCGCAGTGCGAGCTGGACGATGCGGTTGTGGGCAGTTCGCAGGATTGCGAGCTGTGTAGCTCAAAGGTAAACAACCGCATAGTTCAGGGATCGGTAAAGCTGTCTGCCAGTCTAGGTTGCCAAAAGAGGGATGATTTAGGCACGAATCATTCGGACTGTGCGGGTGAGACAGCGATTGAGACCGACGAGCTGTGTGCCGATGCACAGCGTGAGCTGGACAATGCAGTAGAGGGCAGTTCGCAGGAGTGCGAGTTGCGTAGCTCGGATAAAGACAGCTGCATTGTTACAGGGTCGGTCGAGCTGTCCGCCAGTCGGGGCAAAGAGGAAGAGGATTTAATGATAAATCACTCAGACTGTGCGGGTAAGACAGAGATCCGGACCGAGGAGATACGCAACGGTCAGCACGAGGCGCGAGCAGATTACTCAAAAGTGAGTTCGAAGAAGAAGCACCGTAGAAGGAAGCGCCGTAAGGATCGGAATGCGGTAGAGTCCGACTGCAGCCTAGCAAAATGATAGGCGTAAAGATGCATGAGCGGGGCGCCAAGAAAAGAAAGGTGCGATCGGCGTTTTCGTTTAAAGCGTGTCCGAGTCGCCGGCGTAAAAGCATCAAAGGAGCATGCTCTGCACGAACGCGGACAAAGGGCACGGGGCAATTATGTTCCCCGTCGTTCCGTCGTTTTTTACGGGGTGCAGCATGCAGTGCGAAGGGGTGCAAGGTGGCAGGACGAGGTGAAGTGATAGGGAGACGCGACGCGGTTAACCGAGGTCGTTTTGAAAGCATGTCGTCAGGGAACAAATTGGCAGGGGACTGTGAAGTCTCGAAAGAGTTAAAGGAATGTCAGGCCTTTTGTTGTTCCTGGATGGCCAGAATAGCTTTCAGGGCGCGACCACCTCGAGTACGGCTCAAAAGTATGAGTCCGTCGTAATCAATTGGCACGACAGGGAAAAGTAAAGGTTCCGCAGAAACAAACCATTTGTTTAGTTTGTTTGTTTTTGAGCATTTAAAGGTTTCGCGATATGAGATTAGAATTTCTTTCAGTAAGTAATTTAGAGCTTTGTTAATATTTTCGTTTCAGAAGCTCCGGATTTGAAAGATTTGATTTCAGTAAAGCTTTATTTTCACGAAGTGTTCAGTAATGAGTAGTTAGGCATTCTTTTTTTTTTTTGAATGACTTGAAACGTCAAGGTCATTTGTTGAAAGTCTATAATAACGCGCGTTTGTATCTATCAGTTAACCTTAGTTAAAATTGTAAATTTTTCTTTAAGGGTTAAGCGCGTTGTGTTTACGTTCCATTAGCGCGTGTCCTGTGTGGACAGAAAGAAACAATGTTTATGACTGGGTCGCTCGTGTGTGTTCGGGGCGCCAGTGTTCTAAGTTTTCTATTAAGCGTGCGTGGACGTAGTTATCAGCAGACGCGTTTTCTTCTAAAATTCTTGTGACTGCGTAAGTTACGCAAGTTTAGTTTTGTTCTTTCAAGGCGTGTCCTGCAAAGAAAAAAGGGAAAGAACACGTCTGCGTGAGACGCAAGTATGCGTTGTGATTAGGGAGCTCAAAATTGGCGCGATTTTGATTATGTATCCTTAGAGTTCATGAGGCTGTGCAGTGGCGCCAGTAGGTGCGATAAGTAGTCCACTGTGATAAGGGTATGAACAGGCTGTTCGTGAAGATAGGCTGCTGAAGTTATGCTGAAGCGTTGGTATTTTAGAGCCTCTGGTTCAGCTCTACGTATGCCTTTGCTCTCGTGCAAGCGCGACAGTCGGGTTTCGTTGAACTCAAAGGAACGTGAGCGCTCGCTTTGGCGGCACAAAATTTTGGGGTCGAAATTTGCAATCCCCAGTTGAGTGGCTCATTGAAATTTTGGTATAAGGCCTGGTGAGTTAACAGCTGATTCCGGGTGTTTGCACGCTGAGTGGTACTGTGTTGCCGGGATCGACTCTTTCGTGCCGGTTGTTGTGAGATGGTTGCAGGTATTCCAAGTTTGCAGTTGTTGCAGAATGCCAAGCCATCTTCTGGGTCACCAGCCACTCTCTTCCTGACCAGCGGTTGTCAGCGCTGGCCGGTCGAGATTTTCCGGGCCGCGGAGGAGCTGTTACGTTCGGCGACCAGCGGGGGCAGCGATCTTGGAAGCGTCTCCTGATTGCCTGCGACTAATCGCTTCGGGAGGCTGAAAAGCCGTCCCGCCGGGAAAAGATCAGCGGCGACACCTTGTCTCTACACCTTACAAAGAGTACGTGTCTCGACACTATAGGAAGAGGAGACTCTTGGAAAAGTAGACGCGTTCTCACGGCCGCTCACAGACCAGCTGGCCGCCAAGGCAGTTCTCCAAACCCGTTCGATGGCTGGCCCATTCCGAGAACAACCGACGCGTCAAGTTTGGCGCGAGGCCACCTGTCCTACGAGCGTCTCCTCCTTTCTGTGGGGCAGTGCGCAGTGTGTGCCCGAGGGAATTTCTTCGAAGGTGCTCGGGAAACAAAGGCGACGGGGGAGTATGCACACCCTCTCCCTCAAGGCGGAACCTACGTGGACTTTCGACGCTCCGATTGGAGGATCGTGGGACCGCAGCTTGGACAGAGGGGTTTTAAGAGGACTGTGGGGGCCATCGAGAGTGCTCTCCCATCTGCCGAGTGCTCTCCCGATCTGCCCCGAGATGTAGCCAGTGCTTCGATGTAGAGTGCTCCGACCCAGTCAAGCTAGACTGACGAGACGTACCGTCTCGTTCTCATACTTGTGATGTAAATAGTGTAAATAAGCCCATTACTCTTCGTTCTCAATGAGAACATGTTCCTGCCTTCAAGTCCGTCCTCAACCCCAACAACTGGTAGCAGCGACTGCGTAGGCAAGACCCGCAGTTTGACGTCGAACTCGGATAGACCACGACCCCCAGCCCCAATAGAGTGCAGGTTAGTGCCTGTGAGTGTGAGTGGAGATCAGTGCGAGTGAGTGTCTGTGAGTGGAGGTGAGTGCGAGTGAGTGCGAGTGAGTGCCAGTGAGTGTGAGTGGAGGTGAGTGTGAACGTGGGTGAGTGCGGGGCCTGGAAAAAATTATGGTGAGTGAGTGTATTCTCCCACACTGCTGACCTATGGCTACCATTAATAACTGGTGCTTTTATGGCAAACCCACAGGCCCTGAGCAGGCCATGCTAAAGAATGGCAACTGTAGTTGAGATTAAATGCTGTTGCTCTAAACGCACAGGCCAGAGTTTAAAAAAATGAAGTATATATGAGGCAACCATTATCTTAGTTTAAATTACAAGGTCCTTTCTTCCTTATGATTTTTGATATCTTAGTGCAGTTAGTGGCTATTCATTTGTTGCTCATTTTCCACCAGAACTTATCATGGCATCAACCAATTTTTCTTGTTTGGCTCCTGCTTCTTGATATACCTGTGCATGCTACCTCCCTTGCTTTCTTTTGTAAAGAATGCGGCCCTCAGCCAACAGGCTTGAGGAGTGCCTTCATTGGGTTTCTGCGTATATCTCCTCTTAATGGACAAGTAAATGCTGTGATCCTGTATAACTTTCTTTTAGTCTTTCTTTAAGAAACACTACAAACGAAGCCACTGTCAATTGATAACAGCCATGTTCAGCAAATACAACAGAAATACTTCAGTACAAATACAATACATGAAGCAACAGCAAGTGAACAAAAGGGCTCAGAATTCCATGCTTTAATTCTAACAAAACTGCATAACAAGCATGCCAATGAAATTCAAGAACACATATGCATTCCCAAAGAGAGAACATAAAACATGATCATCTCAAATATCACAGAACCACATAGCCAAGTTTGATGTTCTGATTCAAAATTTGAAGGAGATGCAAACATCTTGAAGCAACATAGGGCTATGAGAGAAACCGCAATAGAGGTTTTCGAACAAAGTTTGGCCATTCAGGGTTTCTTGGACTGTGTTCCAATACTCGCCGTAGACGGCTAAACACGCAACTAAGTGTACAGCAGCCATCTTAAGCTGGCAATAGAAACAGCTTCGCGTAGACAGAATTGAAGTTCAAAACGACGCAAGCTTTTCTGTTCAAACAAGATGGCTTGGAAACTCTACAGAAGGTCGTCTGCTTACGGGAAAAGTAGTCATACTCAAAAAGTAGTCATACTTTCTTGCACACTTAATGCAAGGTACAATAAAACTTTTCATAAGTTCGCACATGCAAAGTGTTAAAATACAGTAAAAATATGCGCTTTTCCATTTTATTTCTTCTCAACACGACTTGGCGTCACATCACAGAGAGGTCTCCCAGATGGTTCCAGATGCATTCTATTACTTGGGCTGGAAGCCGGCTTTTAGCTGTTAATGTGGACTGTCTACAATGCTGGCTAGAATTGCAACACGCCCTTTCCATGCACCCAAAGCTTGGTACTAAAATGTTTTTGCATTCCACTACCAGTGGAATGTGGCTGCTCTGGCCTCCCTGGAATCTAGCTTGTGACCTTTTGCTCAGCAGAAGAAGGCCACAGCCACTGTGGTGGGTCTCATCGGAATTTGAAGTTTGCATGTACATCACCAACAGTGAACTCAAAGTAAAAATATTTTGATAAAGTCCACTGCCTTATATTTAATACTAAAAAGAAGAGAAAAAAAAGACACACTGCACATCTGCTGACCATTTGTTCAATCAGCAGTAAACATTAATGCCAAGTAGGTGACAGATTAGGCCGGAAGCTGCTGAGATCTTGACAAATTGCAAACTGTCAACATTTTATGCATCCTGCTTTACACATAATACAGATATGAAGAATTTGCCCAACCACCAGTAAGCATTTATGCAACTATGAAACGCTTTTCATAAATACCCACTCGATGATGCCCAGTTTACCATGAAAAGCCATAGCATGATGCATCTTCATATATCACTATGAGCTCCTTCAGCCTAGTTCAGGGTAGAATAGTCAATGAGTGCTCTGTAACAGAGGAATAACATCGCAAAGAGCCATAAGTCATGACACAGATGGTGTCACACATGGGATGCTCTTCGTAATGAAATCGGCAGTGCGAGGGCAGAGCCTCAAACAGTCCTTAGAATTATTTCTTCTTTGTTCAATCAAGGAACTGAATCATCTGCAGCACCGCCATCCGGTTCCCCACGCTCCTGTGGCAAAGGCACGGCCTTCCGGAAAGCAGACGACTCAATTTCCAGAGTGACCGGGCCGTCATTTTGAATATCCACTTGCATCAGTGCTCCAAACTCGCCATCTTTTACCAAGTCCTCCTTGTGCTCTGCCCTGATCTTGTGAAGGAACCTCTCATAGAACTGCTTCGAACGGTCCCCTTCCATGGCAAGGTGGAAGTCGGGCTTGTTTCCTTTGAGCGTGCCATACAACGTGAACTGGCTCACACAGAGTACTTCAAACTGCAGGTCTTTCGTCGACAGCTTCCACCGCTTGCCAGCGTCGTCATCAAACAGCTTGAGATTGAGGATCTTGCGTACGATGTAATCGATGTCATCTTCGGTGTCGTCACGGTGAATGCCAACTAAAACGCACAGGCCGCGACCGATGCTGCTTATGAGGCGTCCGTCAACGTGGACTGCTGCTGATCGAACCCGCTGGATGACTGCACGCATCGCGGGAGACTGGGGCCGGTCACGGACGGTTCTTGTCGTTTGCCTGTGGCGGCCTGTTCAGGAACAAACCAGAGAACGTTGTCACACGGTGGTAGATCAGTTGTTTCTTGTGAAAGAAAGGCAAGAGTAGAGGATATATAGAATATATCAAAGCTAATCAATGCTTAACGGCTTTCACTTTAAGCTAACTGATATATGACTGCTAACTTAAGCAACGTTCGCTACTTTCGGGTAATTTTTTCATGCGCGCAGCTTATATCGTCTCGTAGAGAGCACTTAACAACTTACGGCTTAATTTTACGTACCTTTACAATATTTTATATTTAGAAACATACAGTACTTCGAAGTTCTGCCATGAGTTTATTAACTCTAGAGTGCCGTTCATGCTATACACAAGAACAGTGACATTTTACGGTAGCGGCTTCATCATGCTAGTTGTTCATCACGTTAGTTTTTATTACTTCTCGTGAGTGCAACAAAGCTAAACATTCCAACCGTGAAACGATGTGAACCAATTACTTTACACAAGGAGTCGTACAGTCGCACCTTGTTGCACGAAATGCTTCCTACTGATCCATTACACTTTATCGCTTATTTGTAAATTTGTGTCGGAGCATCTGAAGGACATATGTTTGCCGTGCTGCACAATATGTCGTGTAGCGGCACTTCAGTTCCTGTTGTCACATGCGTGATATAGCGGCTGCCACCACAATCACCACAAGCATTTCCAACGCACCAGTTCCAGTCCTTTGTATCCTGGGCCACGGTGGTTCGAGTACAGATCGTAATGAAAGAACCGTAATATTAGTTCACTGAAACTGCAGTTCGCGTTATTTGCATCGACAAATAAAATCTAGACTACAAGTACGCTGCCATTTTTCTCATAGTTGCCTCACTTGGTTCATTCATGGCTGAACATAGCCCAATAATTATTTGGGCTTTACCATTTTTACATAATTGTATAATTATCTAAACATATTTACAAGTAAAAATAGTTTTTGTTTTTACATTGTACTATAAACTTGCTAATTGTTTTGTTTATATTAGATTGGTTGGGTGCTTGTATTCGTCTGCTTCAGGACTTCAGCGGCGTTGCGCTGCATATGTGATGTGCGCTGTTTTCGTTTGTTGCAGTTTTGGTGCATGTAAACTTAGGTGCAATTTTGCTTCAGCGTTTCTGAGTGTGCAGCGACAAAGTGACACCGTCAAACTTTCCTTACTTTTTCACCGTGTTTTCAAAGCACAAAAAGGTCGAGAACGAAGCAGGCGACACCAGGCGCATGCGCCTAAGCGTTTTCTCATCCTGATGCAGGAGGAATGCCGAGAACAGACGCGGCGTTGTTGCTTCTGTGTTGAGTGAACTTGACGTATCGTCGGGCCTTTCGTTCAAGTGCTAAATTTACGAGTGGCTGTGATTCTGCGTCTGATCGTGGGTCGTCTCATCCAGCGATAGCTGAAACAGTAAGTACGCATTTGGCGTAATTCTCTTCGGAAGCTATTTTCCACGTGATGTACGCAGGCGAGCGCGTATACGTGCTCCCTACCGGTCCATCAACACCAAGGCCAGCTGATTTCCTCGAAGGTTTAGGCTTAATCACTTCGTTACAAACGTTTTTCACGGCCTTCCCGTTACGAAATGAGCTGACCTTCGTTGTGCGGATTTTTATGAACAGGCGTGTTACCCGAGGGATTTGTCGCGGCGGCTCGCGTGACCTTCGAGGCCCGTCCAGAAGTACGGTGCCCGCGACCCTGGCGAGTCGTTTGATGTCTTATCTGCGGGTTCCGCGTCCGTTGTTGTTTGGACGCGTGCCGTGTTTTTCTTTTCGTCAACTTCCACTCCCGAAGGTCTGGGGCGTGTACTTGGCTGCATAAGATGTGCAATAATCGCCGCGCGCGAACGCTCTGACGCCGCCACGATTGCGCTTTCTGTTTCGACGAACGAGTTCGACTTCGTACGCGAGGGTTGGGCGCGTGTCTGACGCGTCAACGTGTTTTTGCTCGCGTTCGCAATCGGTTTCGCTATCGGAAACGAAGCAGACGATGTTACAAAACAGGTCGCGCTCGGAGCTGTTGCGCAGGCCGCTGGTTTGTTCACTGTCTCGTCCTTATGTGTGGACGACCGCGCGGCCTTCGCGTCCAGTGTGCAATTGGCTGTTTCCCATCCTATGGTTCTACGAGCAGAAAATAAGGATCCAGGATAAGTAGTCGTTATGCAGAACTTCGAGCGAACCCGGTCAAGCGTTTTGAAATCGCTGTGGTGCATTTGTCAGCGTGCGATGCCACAGTACTTAGTTGCTTTTTCAGATTCTGTTGCCTCACCTAAACGCGTTAGTTGGCGCATGTAGGTCGGCTAGCTCCGTTTCAGTTCAGAACGGAAAGTTGTGCTGTTGGGCAAGAATTTCACTGTTGACTAAACAATGGCGACAACGACAAAACAATGATTTGGTCTTGTCTCGTGTTTCGTCGTTTGCTCGCTTGTTCCCACCGACTTTATTGTGTGATGGGATGGCAAATGCTGCTAAGACCTGATTTATCGCTGCATGGTGATTTGCTCGATATAACGCGGTAATTTTGTTCGTGTCGTGGAGCTCACGGACGCGGTGGAGCAACGCATTGGTTACCCGATGTTGCGGAGCCAATACAGAGCGAAGGAAGCGCTCCGCCGAAGTGCTAAAATGACTCTGTCGCTATATGTTGTGTGAAGTGAAATAAATCAGTTCGTTAAACTGTCGCACAGTACCTGCAGCCGCTTCCCAAAGCGAGTCAGCCGGGTAGCGCTTGCACGTGCTGGCCTCACACACAGCAAGAGGCGCTACTTGTGCACGAACTGGTGGAAAACAAGAACTGACGTGGTTAACTGGGTGTTCCCTTATTTCCCGGCATTCGCCTGCACCAACGTTTTCTTACTGCCTCACCTGCACGGGGTAAGATATTATATATACCGTATATATCTTACACCGTGCTCACCTGACAAAGATAATCGCACCTCACTGGACGTCGTGAGCGCGAAAGACAGATGTCTGCAGAAAAAGAAAGTTGGGGAAGTTGGTACTGGGGGGGGGGGATACTGGTTGACCACAGTACTCACAGAAGGAAGCAGATATGTCTGCGTGTGCAATGATACCGTTTCGATGAACTCGTGTTGCATCGTTTCCCACCACGACGGCGGGGGAGCAGTCTATTGAAGAGGCTGATTGCAAAAGAAATTTAATAAAACAGTGAGGAAGTCTTGGTGTAGGTGGGTGGTATTGTTTCGTGGAAAGGGGGCAATTAAGATTAAAAAACTGTCAGCCCTTCCACTGGGATGGAGATGGAAGAGCAGCGAAGCTGTACCATGGCGGGAATTATGTATTTCCAATTATGACTATTAAAATGTGATGGTGTAATTGGTTGTTTGAAACATTAAAGAATGAGAAATATATATGATCCGGTGGTTTTCATTGATTTAGTGACCACAGGGACCATGGCCTTATGGTCGCTGCGGTACACCGCCATAGGGTGTACGGCAAAGGTTGGCACGTTCTTCATAAACACGTCACCAACGCCGCGCGCGTTCGGCGCGAACGCGGGGAAACGCGGACGGCGTCGGCAGCAGCTGTGCGCGTTGCCTCGTTGGTGCTGCTACATATGTGCGGTTCTCTCAGTGTATTTTTTTTTTGCGTGAGGTTTCTCTGTGTGTTTAGCCGTGCTTTTCTTTCGTGTGCAAGTTGCGCCGCCCCTTTTTTGCGCGCCAGTAGTGAGAGCAAGCGACGAATCTGTTCACGAGCCAACTCTCGCTGACGCTCGCGGTAGGCAGCCTCTTCCTCAGGAGTACGCACTCCTCGTGGTCCTCCCATAGTCGCATCGCAGCCCAGCTGCGAAGTGCGTTCGTTATCCGAAAGGGTCTGCCGCGCAGAAACACCCTCCCATCGCCTCTACTCCTCATTGGTCGTCTCCTGCCCCATGCGCCTCTCATCCTCTCCTGGTCACGTGACCTACGTGACACCGGACAGACGGCGAAGGGTCGACTAAGAACAACGCCGCTGTTAAAGGGACACTAAAGAGAAACCGGAAGTTGAGCTTAAATGGTAGATTATCCTTTCACGATCACAGCCATACCATTCTTACTGCAAACAGATGTTTAATAAGCGAGAAAATAGCGAAAAACTGAAGAATAGGTGCTGACGCCCCTTCGAAATTCCCGCACTACGTGATGTGACGTCGGAGATTATAAACGCAGGCCGGTCGCGATTGGTCGAGAGCGATTTATCGCTGTTAATAAAATGCAAAATGAAATACACCTTAAACGTACATAAAGAGCATTTGCCAACTTTTTAAACCGTTTCAAGCGAGGAAGTACAAGTTTAGCACAAAATTAAATAAATAAGAAAAAATGGCATGGCGATACATGCGGCCGTGATAGTTTCGTAGTTTCGTTTTTGGTCAATGCATCGTCGCGCGCGCCTGTTCCGCTCTACGGTGTTTGGTTGCGTGTTGCGTGGCTCGAAAAACGTTGACTTCGCGGGAAACAGCCAGAAAATGCCTCGTGTGTGTAGTGTTGAGGGCTGTATAAATGGCCCAAGGCGCTTGATCAGGAGCAGCGGCAGTGTTGACACGATTGTGTCCTTTCATGTGGCGTCGCTCCGTTCGCAATGGCTCAGTGCTCTGCCGATGATAAAACGGCAAAAGAGCCAGAGAAACCGATGGTGTGTTCTCTGCATTTCTCGCCCTCGGATTATGTGTATAATCTTGCCCTCGGAAAGTATCTTGGCGTGCCCCAGAGACCAGTCCTTTCTCGAGCAGCTGTTCCCTCAATGCGGCCTTCATCAAACCTCCTACCGGTGCCCCTGCAGCAGCAAACTGGCGGCTCGGTGAGTGCTGAATGTCATTAAATAAAGCCACGAAATAACCATACCGAGTACGTGCACAACTTTCTACGCTTGTTCTGTCGGGAACATCGTTGCCTGGCGGACCGGACGCTTCGCCTCCCGTCGACGAAAACGAAGCTCTGCATTCCGCCGGCGCGGCCGGCGGCTCACCGCCATCGCACGCGGAAACACCTACCGCTCGAGCACAGAGGATCATTTCGCGCTCCGTTTCACTGAATATCGCTGAAATGCAGTCCTGCTTTCCTGGCGAGCTCTTCGTTGCAAGGTTCAGCGGCAGCTACGGTATCCATCGCGGCGAACGCAAACGCAGCGACCATGCATACAGCCATGATGCATCCAGCCCAGCGCCTCGGCCGTTTACGCAAGCGGTGGCGTATCATGGCACATTCTGATTCGCTGAGAGCAATGCAATCTGTGACGACACTGCTTCAGCGCCAAATCTGGGGTGAGAGAAATTGAGGAAGAGGTATTTGGTCTTTGTTTACGAATTGCTCCGCTAATAAGTCATATTTTTGCACCCAACAAAAACGGCATGCATTCCTGAAGGTCCCTCTTTTATTCCAGCTGAACTTCCTGTTTCTCTTTAGTGTCCCTTCAAAAACGCAAAGGGCAATTATAAGTAGTAGTAGTAGTAGTAATTGTACTGGTTTATTGAGGAAAATGACGCTTATTTTTGCTGCCCAATAGGGAGCACGGCGTACCGTCAGGGGAAGGGGAAGTGGGAGATGAGATGATGATGATACACTTTATTAAAATAAAAAGTAAGAGTAGCAGTTGTGGAGAGGGTCCCTCAGTCCAGGGTCCCTCCGGGCACGCCTTTCATCGCTGCAGCGATGAAGGTTGTCACGTACCGCTGAGCCAGCAATGATGCTGCGAGAGTCAACCAAGCAGCCGTATGGGGTATGGGATAGGTTGGTGGATGTTGGGGGGGAGAGGGGGAGGAGGGCAGGACCACAGTATGTGAGAGCCATTGGGATGACCGTGGCACCTGTGACATCGCGGAGGTGGCTCTTCCGCGAATGCGCGAAGGAGATGTACACGTGTGGGAGAAAGAAGAGAGCCCGTCTGGGCTTGTCGGATGAGGACGCCGTGTGTGCGAGATAGAGTTGTAAAGGCGGAAACGTGCGGCGAGCGAGTCGATAGGGCAGGACAGAAATGGGAGGAGGTCGGCAGTCATGTGAGCTTGGCCCGGGGAAGTCGGGAGCCTGGCGAAGAGTGTCACAGGCGAGCCGGTTAGCCCGTTCGTTCCCCGACAGTCCCGCGTGGCCAGGTACCCATACGATTTCAACTTGTGTACTCAGACTACTTTGGAGAATGTGTGCCAGAGGGGTAGGAAGTTCCCCGCTTAATAAGGAGCGACAGGCGGCCATGGAGTCTGTGAAAATGATAGGAATTAAGGCGCGGGGTGTTGGGGGGAAGATAGCGAGGACGAGAACAGAAGGGAAGAAGCAGCGGGAGTCTCGTCCGATCATGGAGGAGGCTGGTGTTAAAGACGATGGCCGGCTAGGGGCGAGTGCTTATCGATAGGTGGTGATCCCGTTCACCTCCACAAACTCCAAGAGGCTATGGAGAGCTCAGAGGTGGAGAGGCGACGGGAACAGGAGGTCGCTGGTTGTCGCAGCAGGTAGGCCCTGTTGCCTGTATACAGTGATGACCCTTGAGCGGTCTCGTGCCAGCGCTGGGCAAGCACAGGGAAGGTGCTCGAGGTTCTCGGGGTTGCCGCAACGTACGCAGGCCGGTGAGGTGTAGTGTACGTCTCTTGGCGTGCAGCCGCACCGCCGTCCAGACACAGCCCGTACGGAGTCGAAGCAACGTTGCGCTTTCCCTCCTGGTAAAGCCACTCTCTGGAAGTGGCCTGGAACCCTTGCCGTTTGCCTCTCTGGCATCCGGGTGGACGGTTGCGAGCAGTTTTTTCAGGCGCTGCCTCGAAAAATCAGAGGAAGCGACTGCTCGTGTGAGCGGCACTTCAGGATGGTGGGCGGTTTTGGCGAGGGTGTCCGCTTCTTCATTACCGGCTATTCATACATGGGAAATCAGTCAGTGAAAGGAGATGGTGACCCCCGCGGCAGCCAATGCTGCGAGAGGAAGCGCCCCCATAAGCCCTGATCGGCGGTGGTTGATGAGGCTCTGGAGCGCTGGCTTCGAGTCGCAGAGCACTGCCACCGGTAGCCCAGGAGGGTCCTCAGTCAGGACATCGGCGGCCAAGTGGAGCCCCGCTAGTTCTGCCGTGGTGGAGCTTGCGGCGGCGTTCGGGGCGAAGGGGATCCGACATTGTCAGTTGACCGCCCTAGCCGGGATGGTGCAGACTGCAGCGGCCAATCCGTTCGCCAGGACTGATCCATTTGTGTAGACCAGCAGACTTCTCTCCAGCTCCTCGTGGAGTTTGCAGGCTGCAGCCTGTTGCAGTGTTGCAGCTGGTGTCTGTCGTTTAGTCGCTCCATTGAGCGAGAGGTGGACGTCCGCTGGTCGATGGTGTCGTGGAGGGAGCGCGATTGTTACAGGGGGGTCCGTGATCACCTGCTCATACAGCAGGCACAGACCTCCCATTCGTGAGGACGGCTGGCTGCGGAGTCTAACCAGCAGGGCTCCGCCATCCGGAGCACGATGAAGGCGGTCGATGTGCTCCAGGGCGCGTTCGAGCATCCTCAGCAAGAGCGGCCATTCACCAGCATCTGCCAGTGTTGCAGCGACCGGTGAATGCTTTAGGAGCCCCAAGGTGCTCTTAATAGCACCTGTGTGCAGACACTCCAGCTGCTCTCTCCTGCCCGGTGTGAGGTTGACCAATGGGAGGGCATACAAGAGCACGGACGTTGCTGCGGCCTGGTTCAGCCGCAGCGCCCACTTTGTGGAGCAGCTACGGCCATGTTGTTGCAGCTTGCTGACACCTCCCTGCACCCGGCGCACTTTGGAAGTGACGGCCTTGGTGACGGCCGTGCAGAAATCCACGTGAGCCGGTGGTCAATTGCGAGCCCCAAGTAAGTGACCATTTGCTTCCAAGTTAGCGCACGGCTAGCAATCTTCAGCTGCTTTGCGTGGCGTCGAGCTGAGGCCAGTGGATGAACCAGCATGGCCTCGGTGTTGGCTGTGGAGACGGTGAGGCCTCCGCTACCAAGGAATGCGGTCACTGCATCTAGTGCCCATTGTAGCGAGCACCGAATGGATGGCATGGACTTCCTCGGCCCCCGGGACCAGAGTGCCACGTCGCCGGCATTAATGGAGCAGCGAACAGGGAACCGTGGGTCCGCCGGGAGATGCGGGAAGGCCCGCGAGATCCATGTTGAATAGGGAAGGGCTGAGCACCGAACCCTGTGGGACGCCAGTCGTGATATCCCTGGGCTCGCGAACCCGGAAGGTTCTGCCGGTCAGGAAAGCAGAAATGAAGCCGGTCTAGACAGGCCTCGATGACCGCGTGAGGAAGTCCGTCAAATGCACTCTGGACGTCCAGAAGCACCAGCATTGCCACGTCCCCCGTGGCCTTGGCATCCTCCAGGGTGACTCCGGCGGACTCATCAGAGATGAAGTCCGCCGTGCAGCGTTGGCACCTGAAGCCCGTCTGCTGCTCCGGGAAGTACGGGAGTTGGGCCGCAATCCACTCTAGGCGTGCTAGTGCCACCCTTTCCACCGCCTTGCAGGCGGCGAAAATGAGGAGCACCGGACCGTATGAGGATAGCGCTATGGCAGGCTTCCGGGATTTCAAGATTGGTGTCACCACTGCTACCAGCCAGCTCTCCGGGAGGGCACCAGTGCCCTAGATGGTGTTAAAGCACTCGAGGAGCCGCTCCTTCTCGGCATCAGCCTAGCTGCGCGGCATCTGAAACGTGATTCTGTCAGCTCCGGGAGCATTGCGTCTCCTGGTTTGATCGAGTGCCGCGTTCAACTCGTACATGTGGATTGGTTCGCTGCACAGTGCTTGTATATGTGCAGCCACCGAGTCCGCGTGGTGGTAGGAGGATGGGATTGACCGGGCGGCTGCCTCTGTAGGTGGTGCCTGCAGGGCTAGGGGTCTGGCCGCGAACTGGTCCGCCAGAAGCTCGGCCAGATTGCCCGCGCTTATGCCCATGTGGACCGCCACGGACAGCACCTTGCAATGTACACAGGGCACCAACAGGACAATTCTCGCTGCACGTAGATCGCACGGCGTGGTGATCCCTGCTGGTGGCCCTCATCAAGGCAGGGGGCAGAATGGCAGGACTCCCAAGTGCAAGAAGTGTGGCTGCTGTAGCCCACGTATTCAGGAAGGCGCAGGTTGGCTGTAGCAGCGTAGACCTCCTGCAGAGCAAGCACATCATGCTCGCTTCGCAAGAGGTGCATGGAGAGGTCTGCCTGCCGCTGCCGCAACGAGTTTGCGTTCCACTGGAGCACACTCGGGCGGCGGTGGCAATGTCCTGCTGCAGACGGGTGGGGACTAGCCATGTTGACTACTGGGTGGGGGCACGCCATCTGCCTTGAGGCAGATGGAATGCAGCTGTTGCCTGGAGGCAGCAGGTCGGCGATCGCCCTGAGGAAGAGTCGCAGGTTCTTGTTCTCCTCATCGCTGGTGGACTGGGGAGCCTCCTTCGGGGACGGCCCTGGCTTGATGCTGCCCCGCTTCTTGGCACCTGCCTGCTGTACACGCTGCTGCAAGCGGGGTTGGGGGTGGTTGGTAGAGGTCGTGGCCTCCTTGTCAGGAGCGCCGAGTGCTGCAGCGTAGGTTTTGCCTCCTGCCGGTATAACGTGAGGCGGACCGGAAGCAGCTGCTGCTGAGCTGGTGGGGGCAGCCCGCAGGACCGCCTGGACCTCGCGATGCGACAGGTGTGTGGGAGCTGACGCCTTTATGGTGGCCAGGCGCCGCTTCTCTCTGCCATAGCTGGCAGTCAGGCGAGTCGGCTGGATGTGGTCCCCCACAATGCAGGCATCTGACCCTGCTCGAGCAGAACGATTCCGTCTGGTGTGGGCCATCGCACCGCAGGCACCACACCGGTCTCCGGCAGGTTGCTGTGGCATGCCCGTAGCACCCGCAACGAAGGACACTGCAGAGGGCGAGGCCGGGAGAGCCGTCCTCGAAGGGCATGCTGAAGAGGTTGATCCTTGCGGGGGGAGGGGGGGGGGGGACAGCAAAACGCAGCACCAGGGTGATGCCCTGTCGCTTCGCCGCGACCACCCGTACCTTCGACGATACGACAGCCAGCAGGTCCTCATCGGCGTTGTTGCCATATACGCCTTTCACCACGCCGCTGCTCTGGGAGCGGTCGCCCGGAAGGCGCGCGGTCACGGGCATCCCGGCGATCTCTGACGTGGCCAGCGGGTGCTCCGTCCATTCCGGCGATGCCGCGTCCACAGCCTCGATTATAACTGCATCAACCGATCTGTAGACAGCTAAAGTGTCCTGCGGTCAAGGGGAGAAAGCGAGTAATATTACAAATGAGGAGTGGACACAGAAGTCGAAGCCTCAACTAAAGCTCTAGACCTGGCGCAGTACTGTTGCACACGAGGACGCGGGTTCGATGGAGGCGGAATGCAAAAAACGACCCGCCTTGGTGCCTTAGTAGGTATGTCGTTGCACGAGGTCGCGGGGTCAGATCCCGCGGGGCCAAGGCGGCCGCATTTCGATGGGGGCGAAATGCAGGAAACGCCCTTGTACCGTGCGTTCGGGTGCACGTTGGTGAACCCCACGTGTTCAAAATCCGGAGTCCCCCATTATGGCGTGCCTCGTAATCATCGTGGTTTTGGCATGGGAAAACCCCAGAATTGTTTTAATTGTTTTGTATTACGAAAAGCGAAAATTTTGAGAAACACTAACCAAGGAAACGTTTAGATCGGGCCCAACTTCGATGTCGCCTATTCAAGTACATGTAAAGGCCCGACATGCTTTTCTGAGATAACGCCTCGACTGATTTTAATCAAATGTGTCGCATTTTTGAGAGAAAGCTACATTCTAGTGACTGTTGGAAGTGGAATAGTCACAAGCAAACAGGTACAAGTAAGCAAAGACAATGATGATAGCGCGTGTCCGCTTGTATATATGGGCATGGGATGGGCGATATAAGCGTCGGAAGTAGCGCCTGGCGCGGAAATAATTTACAGCGATAGCGGTGTTCATGCGATCGTCGTCAAAACTTTCCTGCGGTGCACTGCATGGCGAAGGCGATCTCTGATTACTCCTGGCTTGTGTGTGCGCCGACTTCATTCGTCGCCTGCAGATGTTCTAATTAATCATGCACCCCTAATTCTGGGCCGTATACGCGACTGCGTTTCCCTACCCTTGCCAGCTAACCACAATGTTATTCTATACAGCGGACCGGCGCGGTGTTTTCTACGCTTTACATGGCCAGCGCAACGCCGTTTCCTCTTACAGCTGTCTTCTCTGGAATCAGTACCGCTCTCTTCCTGTATGCTAACGCCTATACAGCGGCATCCAGCGAACACTTTTTTTTTTTTTTTTTTAATGCCTGTGGCAGAAAGCACAATTCTAGTCCACGAGGTGGTCTACTCGAAGAGGCGGACATTACTTGTACAATAAACAGAAATGCACGTTTGACTGATTATGAAGTTTATAGCTAATTACCTTATGGCACATATTGCAATTTACTAATTCTAGCCGGGGAGTTCGCAAGGCGGATCGATCCACTTGGAAATAATTGTGTGGATGGCATTTTCTACGAGATATGCGCCGTCAAACTTGCCGTAAAGATGCACTGACGTTCCAGTTACTTTCTTAACAAAACGTCGTTTTATGCATTGAAACACAAAAGTATAACTGTGACGCCGATGCATTTCTCCGCAAAGTTCGGGAATTAATATCTCGAAACTGTGGTGTCATTCTGAGAATTCTTTGCAAGTGGATCGATCCGCCTTGCGAACTCCCCGGCTAGAATTTGTAAATTGCAATATGTGCCACAAGGTAATTAGCTATAAACTTCATTAGTGAACTTTTGTTAATTAGTCAAATGTGCATTTCTGTTTATTGTGCAAGTAATGTCCGCCTCTTCAAGTAAACCAGCTCATGAACTAGAATTGTGCTACCTGCCACAGCAATTAAAAAAAATTGAAAATGTTCGCTGAAACACACGGTATATTCTTTTCGTTACGTCGTTCGTTGCATGCAGTGGCGCACCGACGGGGGGGGGATTCGGGGGTTGTAACCCCCCCCCCCCCCCCCTCTGAGGCCGACTTAAACCCCCCTTTTGTTTAACCCCTGTTCTTTCCTTACGCATTTGAGTACTGCACTAAGACGTAAGACGCGTAATCGTCTGCACACTCGCAAAAAGCAAATTTTTTGACAATTTCCTGTGAAGAAATCGAAATTAGTGCTGTTTAGATGGCATTGGCAAACTATCAACACCCCCCCCCCCCCCCCCCCCCCCCCCTGGCAGAGATCCTGGGTGCGCTACTGGTTGCATGTATAGCCTCCTTAGCGTCGCATGTCAATCAGGCCGCGCCCACTGCGACGTAATATTCTTGCATTTCCGAATTGGCACGGGAAGATGTCTCATTAAATCGAGTCCCGATTGACTTTCCCTCTTGTAGTAATTTCATATTGAGTAGCGGTGGACTGTAGTATCCACGGGAATCACAGTGCGCATTACTTTATAGGATATTCATATTTCGGAACAGCAGCTGTCAGAGTTAGCGCTATTAGACAGAGCACTTAATAACATTGCGTTGTGTGCGCCCTCCTTTTCCTTGTGCTTCTTCTAAGCGCTGGTCTTCCGAAATCGGAACTATGATATACCAGCTAGCCAAAATTTCCACCTGATAGAAGTGTACGTGCATGGGCACGCAGGAGCCAAATAAACTACGAGAAATGTATTACGTACGTCATTCACGCGGCCATGCCTTGGCAAGCCCCCCGCGCGAGGCCATTCCCTTCGCTTTCCACCCTCCAAATGTCTACCCAACGCGTGACCTCTAAGACTCGAAGGATAGATTGGCCGAGAGTGTTTCGCGGCCGGTATTAAAAAATTAAAAAAAAAAAAAAAAAAACATGCTCACTCGTTCGGCTGCCCTGCGTAGCACTGCTTGCAGAGCGGGAGCACTAAAACCTACCGCGCGCTCTGCCGTGATGATCGCGTGTTGCGCCGACAGTTCAGCTACTGTTGGCAGCAGTGTGCTATTTGTTAACAGACATGCAACTTGTCCATAAAGTTCGCGGATGACGTCGCTTTCAAGTTCCTGTATGCTACGCGCCGCCGCCATGTGAATCTGTGCCATTCGATCGGCTGCACGGGCAATTGTCGCATTGTATTTGCTCTGTTGCCGCTCACTTTACCTCGTGTTAGAAACGCTGTAATGGCTGCTGCCAACAGGCTCTGCGTGTATGCGGCAAGTTTATCCGGTGTGCGTTTGCTGCCAATCATATAGGCGCTTTCTAGTAAACCGCTGAACGCGAACGACGCTAAGCTGCTGCGGTTTTCGTGAGGCAACCCACAAACGAGCCTGCATGTTAATTGCGCGGAACGGAGGAAATATTGCTCTTTCCGCACTTTCTTCCTCATTATCGTAAACTGTTATGGCTGCTGTCGGGCCTTATTGACTTGTCTATTATTTGGTGCTGCAAGCAGAAAACTAAGTTTCATTCTGTGTTCTTCCTACATTCACGCCACCAATGTTCCAGCCACCTCTCCACCGCAGATTCAATCACGTTTCCTCTATTATCTTTAATAAAGACCATGGCCTCGTGCAGGGTAACTACGTCCTCATTTACACAACGAAAGAAAGAAATCTTTTACCATGGTATACTAACAGGCCCAAATTGCTGGGGTTGTGAACTTTGTCAGTATACTTTGTCATCGCTTTCGCGTTCAAATTGGTTGATCCTGATGTAGCGGTTTGATGCCCTTGCAAGAGAGCAAATTGCGTTTAATTTGAATACATTTAAATAAAAGTTAGTGGTCTGTTTGCTTTTCTTGCGTATTTCCTTTAAGGCACGCTGGACAACCGGGCTATAGTTTGGACACATTCTTGAAGAGAGCGCACCGATCGACGTCTATATTACATATGAATGCGAGAACGGCGCATCGCCATGCGCTGAAAGTTCAATGAGAGAAAAAAGTCAACTGCCCCAAATAATTATTGTTCGCATGTGGCCTAGACAGCGTCCGAGCAGGTGTTGAACGCTTGGTGTTGCTCGATGAATGATACGATTTGTTAGGGGAAAATCCGCCTTTTCTTCTGCAAGAGTGTTGTTCTTTACCGTGGTAACAAGCTGACATCTGTTGCAAAATAAAAAGAAGCCACAGACTTCGGGCCATCCTCGTGGTGCGGTCTCTGCATGCCATCAAAACGTCGACCGTGCTCGTAGCCTCAGACGCGCAAGAAAGAAACCAGGGCTATATACCCGCCTCGTTTCTATTCCCGCCAAGATCCATGTCTGTAGATACACAAGGTGTTTCACGTGAAACACCCTGAATGTTGGTTAGCCGCGTTTGCCGGCGTTCAGCGTCGGGAGGGAAATTCGCGGATAGCCCAATTCGGCATTCTTTCTTGCGTCGCATAGACACAATGCAGCAGTACCTTGGCATACTCACAAATGGAAGAAGGATTCAGCGTGAACTCATGCATGCACACTGCAGCGCGCGGTTTTTGTATTGGCAGCGAGCGCGACGTTTCGTATCGGTACCCAGCTGTAGCGCCAGCGCGGGTAACGTATAGCACTCGCCCGGGCTCGCCGGCGGAAACCCAACAGACCGCACTACCTGATGCGTTTTGATTGAGCGGCCGTGTTGCCGCACACATTCCAACTCAATCAATCATTTTATTTCAGATTGCAATACAGTGTGCAGTACAAACTGGGGGTTTGTGAGAACAGTCTACACGACCGCTTGACAAGGCTCTCGAACCATTTTAACACATTGACAGTTGCGACAGGAGGAAGAAAAAAAAATGTGGTGCAATAATAACGTACAATATGTGTAATGCAATGAAATCTCTCGGACATTGTTAGTACAACAATTGCGTATATCATACAACTCGTGCGGTATGTTGACGCCGAACAGTGATGAAATCATGTAAATTTGTACAAGTCTTGCGCTTAGCACCTCCAGTTTCTTTAGAAATGCGTCCTCAACATTTGTGGCATAACGCTCCGATGTTTCATTTAGCACTTACACTTGAGAGATCGGAGGGCTGATAAGTGTTAACCGAAACAGTAAAAATATGAAGACGTATTTCTCGAAACTTGTGCTAAGCACAATCCACGCTTTCTTTCTCTCATTGTGCCTCTGCAGCATTCGCGTTGCTGAAACGGTTGGGATGTGAGCACGTGCTTGGCAGCGGTGTGTAACCAAATAGTCGTAAGTGGGTTGCACTTGGTCTGCCTGGCTGATGCGCTTGGTGGAAAGTGCGCATGTGTGGGCCCCGAAGGCCAGAGTATGGTTTGGCTCGCTTCGTGCCTTCGAGCAGCGCATGCGATCCGTCCAGCCCCCCACGCCTGCCTGCATGCAAAGCGTCTGGCTGGCGCGTGCGCACAGGCGCATATTGCGGCGGCTGCGCGAACATGCATGCACTACTACTCCCGTTTGAGCCACGTCGCTTTTCGAAGCGGCGAAGGCCACTCGGCGGCCGTAAAAAAACGCTGCGCACGCACACCACAGCGCCATGTGCTGGCATGACTAAACATGGCCTTGCCCGCTTTGGCCCCCTGCGGGAAGGCGCTTGCCAACCGTGGGCGAAGGTCCGCTCTCCGCCGAGCTCCTCTTGGCTGGCAGCAGCTCGCTTTTCCCGATTCCGCGCGCAGTGGTCGCTGTTGAGGCTCGAAGCATGGGAAATGCGACTCTGCTGCCCGTTGGGCGCAGAAGCCGTGTGGAGAGAGACTCGGGGGTGCACGTTTGCGTCCTTGTACATACATTCATTGAAATTACTCGAGGGAAAGAACGAGTGACCGGGCGCTCTGCAGTAGATTGAGCGCATGTTCAAACTGGACTGCGGTACAGATATTTGGCAGTCATGTTGGTATCGAATTCGCGGGTCGAGTTTGAAAACCTAATATCGGTGGTTGCTAAGAGCATGCAGCGTTGGCAGGGCGGGTTTTTCGAGGGTCCGCACATACCCTGTAAATTCGGACCAACTTGCTGAATTCCATTTACGGCGATACATTATTATTATTATTATTATTATTATTATTATTATACCGGCAGGATGCGTTGTGATCAGGGTATTAAAAATGTGAAACGGGCACTTTTGACGCAGTAGTCTGTATATAATAATATGGGGTTTTACGTGCCAAAACCAGTTCTGGTTATGAGGCACGCCGTAGTGCGGGGCTCCGGAAATTTGGACCACCTGGGGTTCTTTAACGTGCACCTAAATCTAAGTACACGGGTGTTTTCGCATTTCGCCCCCATCGAAATGCGGCCGCCGTGGCCGGGATTCGATCCCGCGACCTCGTGCTCAGCAGCCCAACACCATAGCCACTGAGCAACCACGGCGGGTAACGCAGTAGTCTGTAAGCTGTTTAGCACGATGGGTGCAAGACGAAGGGACGTCGGTCGCATTTGTGCGGGCCGTATCTACCGTATACTTATGTTTGGCTTTTAGAGTGATAGGTAATAGTGCGCAGTCGCAGGGCCATTTGTACTTATAGCTCTCTCCTGTCACTCAATCCTTGTCCATTGATCATGGCGTGCGAACAAATCCGCATGCAGGGGAGATCTCCGAATTCAGATATGGGTCCTCGAGTGTCAGTGTATGCTTCCAGCCTGGAACAGCTGACGAGCGTCGCGTGTTAGCTGCGTCTATGTAGTTCAGCTCTTTGGCCAGCAGTAATTGTTACGCACCATCAGTCGAAAAAGGTTTTTTGGTTCATATTTACTTATTTATTTGCGGTTAAAGTCCGCGTTAATAGTAACGGCCCATCATAGTCCGAACCAGCGTATAGGGATGGCCGCAGAATACGTGGGTTTCTCTGAGAATCGACAAATGTAATGGCAGGCCTTTCGAGAACTGCTGTATGAACTGTGCGAAATAAACGAATCTTGCCGGTCTCGTGCTTCGCGACGTCATTATCGCATAATCACGGCGTAAGCTCAATGCAGGGACGGGACGAATGGAAGCCACGGACAAAACGCTTCGTCTGTCTTCCTAGCAAGTCCCATCATAATCCTGTTCCTCGATGTACCAGGTTCGAACATATTTTTGCTTTAGTTCTTATTTGCGTGGGAGCGTATGGCTCCAGGGCGTAGCAAGGGCTGATGAGGCTGCAGCCCCCCCCCCCCCCCCCCCCTGAATTTTTTCGTGCTGGCATGCACCGCCGACCAAAACACCACTGGCGCCGGGAATCATTCTGGATTTTGTCTACAATATCTTTTTCACGCTCGAAAAGCACATTTCCGCACGAACATTGTGAACTCGGGGTGGATTTCGTGGCAACGCCCTTGCACCTGGAGTCACATAATGCAAGAAGCGCCAGCCGAGCACATAGTTTCAAGGGCTTTTCGATAGCGAGGCGGGCGCGTCGCGGCATCTCGCAGCGGCCGTGGAATCTACGTAGCGCGTGGATTTCAATTACAAAACTTTTGGGTATAAAGTTCTGATAAACTTTTGACGCGAAAGGTGCACTGACATTTACAAAGGCGTGCTTTAGATTTTAAATTCTGGAACTTTATGGGCTTAATGTTCTTATAAACTTGGCCAACAAGCGCGCACTGGAGCCCTCGTATTCACGCCGGTCCGAAATGGAAGCACGCGC